>NW_027528610.1:2319261-2329544 GCF_008692635.1 Crocuta crocuta | reverse complement strand
TGTAGTTAAAATTTCATCTCTCTTACGCGTGGGGTGGAATAGCTTCATGATTAAAAGGCATCTTGGGGTGCACTTTTAAATGTAGCTAGTGGTTTAATTTTCAAGTGAAACGTTTATCTGTAAGCTATATGAATTGATTAGCTTATCAAAAATATTAACCATGTACCTTTTTGTGTGTGTGTTAGGAATTATATACATATATATTTTAATAATTAATTTATTTTTTAATTTACATCCAAGTTAGTTAGCATAGAGCGCAACACTGATGTCAGTAGATTCCTTGGAGCCCCTCACCCATTTAGCCCATCCCCCTCATACAACCCCTCCAGTAACCATCTCTTCTCCATATTTAACAGTCTCTCAAAATTGTTCCCCTCCCTGTTTTTATAGTATTTTTGCTTCCCTTCCCTTATGTTCATCTGTTTTGTATCTTAAATTCCACATATGAGTGAAGTCATATATTTGTCTTTCTCTGACGAATTTCGCTTAGCCTAATGCCCTCTAGTTCCCTCCACGCAGCTGCAAATGGCAAGATTTCATTCTTTTTCATCACCGAGTAATATTCCATTGTATATTTGGACCACATCTTCTTTATCCATTCATCCATCCCTGGCCACTTGGGCTCTTTCCATACTTTGGCTATTATTGATAGCGCTGCTATAAACATTGGGGTGCGTGTCATCCTTCAAACCTGTGCAGCTTTTACAAGCTTGGAGAAGGCATCTCACATTGCTTTTAAGTATGCACACCCGCACACTGTTAAGATCCTAGTTTTGCCAAAATACTTGAAAAGGTATTCTTCTAAAGTTCAGTTTCTCCTTAGGACTGTGGATCTGGGGATCAGAGATTCTCTCTAAACACACCTGTGTCTAAATCTAGACATTCTGGTCACATGACAAGTGTGGAATGAATCTGTATCTTACCCATTTCCTTACCTCCGTGTGTGTTACCATCTCAGGCCATGTGTGTATTTGAAAAGCCAGCCTTCTGCATTGGCCTCGGTGCCCACATGAGGAAAATGCATGTTACAGAGACTCCGCATTCCGGGAATAGTGACCGGGGCACATGGATGGGTAGAGATACCTTCCTTTGACTGTTGTCAGACTCGATCTCACCGCCTTCGGGCTTGGCGTCAAATACCGACATTTGTATCTGAAAGCATCTCCTTCCTATAAAGCAAATTCCCTTCCTTTGTGGCAGATACTAAAATGGGCTCTTTGTCTCTGAAACTGTACCTTGCTACATCTGTTATTGGGTCACGGTACATAATCCTTCTTATATGTTGCTGAATCGGACCTTTAGGATGTTACTGGGGACGTTCGAGTCCATGTCTCTAAGGGCCCGCGTGCCTGGTTTTGTAGCATCCCCCGGCCGGATCGGCGTTTTCACCCTCATGTCCTCATGGAAGGAATGGAGAAGAGTTTCCTCCTCTCGTTACGGAGACATTCGTGACGTTATTGTATTAATTCTTCTAAAATGTGCGGTGGAATTCACCGGTGATGCCATCTAGACTGGACTTTTCTTTGGGGGAAGTGTGTGTGTGTGTGTGTGGTGTGTATAATCACTAAATCGCATAATAATAATTATATATTATAATCTCCTCTTATGACGTTTACTTAGTAAATATTATTACTAGTATTAGTAATAATAGTACTAATAATATTAGTAATAGTAATTTTATTATTCAGTAATTTCAGTGTTTTGGGGTCAGGTTCACCAAAAACACGCCAATCTGTGGATCTTTACAAAGAACCTGTTGTATCTCACTAATTTTTCTGTATAGTTTTCAGTACTCTTGCTCATGTATTCACACCTTAATATTTACAATTTCTTACTTCTGCTTGAGTTTAGTTTGCTCCTCTTAATTTAGATCTTTTTTAAATATTTACTCATTTGTTTGTTATTTATTTATTTATTATTTTTAAATAGTTTATTGTCAAGTTGGTTTCCATATAACACCCAGTGCTCATCCGCTTAATTTAGATCTTAAGGTGACTAGTGACATTGTACTAATTTGGGATTGTCTTATTTTTCAGCATAGATTTTTATATTCATAAAGGGCCCACTAGGCACTACTCTAGATGCATCCTATGCTTTTTTGGGATGCGTGGGATTTGATGTTGGAATCTGGATTTGTCCTGCGGCTTTCGTGTTCATGGGTCTCGAATCCTTTTCCGGTTTTCCCAGGTGCCCGTCAGCCCCCTCCTCCCCCCCGGTTCCCTCCCGGTTCACTCGTGCTCAGTGCTCCTCCCTCCGCATGGATGGAGGAGCCTCTTAGGACCTCCTGACCAAGAGCGTGCTCCCTGTGTGGACGGAGTCACTGCGCAGGCTTCCCGTCAAGTCCACCTGTGACAGACGCCCTGTAAATAGAGGATATCCAGGCACAACTAGGTGGGATGTTCTCGCCCTTCCCAGAAGGTCCGGTGCCTGCAGACCTGTGTGAAGCCGGGGGAAGGGGGTGGACTGACCTACACCCCTCGGGCATCCGGCTCGTGCCAAGATTTACCTGTTGAACTTGAACACCCCCTCTGCTGATGGTTGCAAGCTTCTGCTTAATTAAGACCGTCTTGAGGCTTTGATTTTTAAAAAATTTTTAAAATATTTACTTAGTTTTGAGAGAAAGAGACAGAGAGAGAGAGAGAGGCAGACACAGAATCCGAATCAGCTCCAGGCTCTAAGCTGTCAGCACAGAGCCCGACGCGGGGCTCGAACACACGAACTGCGAGATCATGAGCCACCAGGTGCCCCCAGTCTTGAGGCTTTTAATTTCGACAAGCAGATGTCCTCAGTGCTTTTATGGACGAGCAGATTTTTAGTCTGCATGTCACAATTTCAGAAGCAATCCCTGTTTTCATTTGATTACTTTGTGCTCTGGCCTCGATGTATGTCGCTCTGACACCTTTCAGCAGTGGGGCGTACGTTTCTGTTTCACGTCCTCAGACGTGAAATTTTGTATTGTGAATTTAGCATTAACGAAAAGGATATAAATTTTAAGTTTACTTATTTATTTTGTGAGACAGAGGGAGCAAGAGAGAGGGGCAGAGAGGGAGGGAGAGAGAGAATCCCAAGCAGGCTCCATACTGTCAGTGCAGAGCCCAACAGGGACTCAGACCCACTAACCATGAGATCGTGACCTGAGCCAAAACCAAGAGTCAGACGCTTAACCAACTGAGCCGCCCAGGTGCCCCCAAAAGATATATGTCAAAATGTGTGGCTTATCTTTCCTCTGTATCCAAGTTAGGGCGCATCCCACAAAGCTTTCACAAAGTCACGTTTTCAGTAGCATTAAATCCAAAGTATTTTCTAATTGTGTTTCTCCATTTTGTCCTGGGTGTTCGTTAATTGTGTTTGGTTAATTTCCGAGCACTTGGGAGGCTTCCAGGTGTCCTTTGGCTCCGTCATCTCTGCTAATTCCACCACGATGAATGCACATGTCCTTGGTAGTTTCGGTCTGTGCAGCATGGTGGCATTTGTTTTATGATTGAGCATATGGTCAGTGTTGTGCGCTTGAAGAGAGTATGCAGTGTGTCCCTGCCGGCAACGTCAGCCCGTACTTGCGCGTCAGGCGCCGTGTGCTTTCATATGATCTTTCTCCTTTGTAAGGGTTTCCTTCCCGTTCTATGAGCAGCTCTGGCAGACATGATACCTTGTTCCGCATCGTGAACATGTCTGTTTCTCCTTTATGATATGTGAAGTTTTGATTTATCATTTGGAAGCTCTTTTTTTATTTGAAACTTCTTCTTTAAGCTTAGGTATTTTTATTTTTAAGAGGGAGCACAGAAGGGGAAGAGAGAGAGGGGAAGAGAGAGAGAGAATCCCATCCAGGCTCCCCACTGTCGGCACATAGCCTGACATGAAGCTCGGACTCACAAACCGTGAGATTGTGACCTGAGCTGAAGTCAGATGTTTAGCCAACTGAGCCACCCAGGTGCCCCTCTATTTTTTTTTTCCTACAGATTTTTAAAAGTAATCTCTACATGCAACATGGGGCTCAAACTTACACCCTAAGATTAAGAGTTGCATGATCTACAGACCGAGCCAGCCAGACGCCCCCCAATAAATACTGAAAGCTCTTTCATAAGTCACTACTGGGCTTATAATTTTACATCTCTGGTTAAATTATGAAATAGCCCAGTGTCTTTTGTCTTGATTTTTATCTTGTGTTTCATTTTGTCTGACACCAGTATTCCGGCACGAGCTTTCTTTTCGTTAGTGTTCTCATCCTAACACTTTTCCTCATGATTAAAATTTTAACTGTTACCTCTTTTTGTGTTAAGAGTTTGTCTCATGCACCCTACATATATTCAGATTTTACGTCCACTCAATATGAGGGTTATTTTTCATTGTGCTATTCAGAATGCTACTATTTATTATAATTAAGGTATGTTTACCTTCTGTGATAGATTAAATATTTTTATATTAAGGTATTTCTCCCTTTCTTGTTGCTCTTACAATGATTTCTTTTTTAAAATGTTTATTATTTATTTTTGAGAGAGAGAGACAGAGAATGAGAGGGGGAGGGGCAGAGAGAGAGAGGGAGATTTGAACCCACGAGCCACAAGGTTATGACCTGAGCCAACGTCAGATGCTCAACCAACTGAGCCACCTAGGCGCTCAGTGGTTTAAAAAGTGGTTTACTTTTTTTTTTTTTAATTTATTTCTAGGAGAGAGAGAGACAGCGTGAGCAGGGGAGGGTCAGAGAGAGAGGGAGACACAGAATCTGAAGCAGCTCCAGCCTCTGAGCTGACAGTCAGCACAGAGCGCAATGCGGGGCTCGAACCCACGAACCGCGAGATCATGACCTAAGCGAAAGTCGGACGCTTAACCGACTAAGCCACCCAGGCGCCCCATAAAGTGGTTTACTTTTTAAAATCTACTTTGGTGTTTGCTCTGGAAGATACAATGAATGGATACCTTCAAGTCTTATGGAAATGAGCGTGTGTATTGTAGAGCATCATGGAAAATGCATTGAAACTATGAGAATATTGTATCATCATTTATCTTCTCACCTTTTCTAGTGTGTTCATTTGCTTCTTTCTAGCGTGTTCATTTACTGTGTTAACTTCCTTCTCTCACACACGCAGACACACACACACCCAGAGATAGATAGATAGATAGATAGATAGATAGATAGATAGATAGATAGATAGATAGATAGATAGATAGATAGATAGATAGATAGATGATAGATGATAGATCTGATAGATACATAGATAGAGAAGTAGATATGATGGATGGATGGGTGGTATAATGGATGGATAGATGGTTAGATGACAGATAGGTAGATAGATATGATGGATGGATAGATTGTACAATGGATGGATGGATATGTGATAGGTAGATCTGGTAGGTAGGTAGGTAGATAGATAGATAGATAGATAGATAGATAGATAGATAGATAGATAGATAGGTAGATAGATAGGTAGATAGATAGACAGATAGATAGATACACAGACAGACCATGGATAGATAATAGATACATTACCAGAAACAAACAAAACATCCCTATGAGAGAGCAGTGACAGAAGACTGGAAGGCACAGCACACATGTTGGATCTGAGTAGCGGACACGTCACCAGCCCTGAGAGAAGATGGCACAGCTCTATGTGCATCACCTGTACCCTGGCAGTGCTTCTCCGGCCACGACGTCTGGGCTGAGGTGGGCCAGTGTGGGGAGCATCTTCCCAGCGGAAGGCTGAATTTCTCAAAGGCCGTTTCCTCTCGAGAAGCACCGGCCCCTCAGTAGCAAGCACCACACACCCAGAGGACTGGGTACGTATTACGAGTGAGCCTCCCAGCTGGCCTGCGTGGTCTGGCGGCCCCTTCAAGCCGGGAGCAGCAGAGTTTGGTGAGGGGCGCAGGCACCCTTCTCAGTCAAGGGCCCTGATGCATCTCTGCCTGTTCATTTCCATATCGCCAGGGGCATCACCAGAAGGAGTGCCTTCGTGCATTTGCATGCGCTTCCAGCCTTACCGAAACAAGCCTTGTCTTCAGCCTGCACCCAGGGTGCAAAATCTTCGCATATTTATTATTTTTTTTTAAAGAAACACTTCGTCGGCTCTGGTCTCTTCAGGAGCCCAGCCAAGGCAGGGAGCACATCTGCCCGCCGACTGACCGCCTCACTTAAGGGACATGCACACACGTAGCGGGTCCCAAGGCTCCAGGCTCCGCAGGGCATTCTGTGCATTCGCAGGACCGCGCTCACCACAGAGCATTGAGCTGAAATGAGCAGAGTCGCTGCAGAGACTGAGACCCAGGTCAGCAGGCGTGACCCTCCATCCCGTTCCTCACCGCTTCCTTTCCTCCCCCACCGGGACCTTCAAAATCGGCGCTTTCTAAAGAAAAGGAAACAAGACCCTGGATTTGGAGCTTGTGAAACAGCACAATGTGCACATCGCTTACCGTTTATGAGGAAACTATTGGAGACGTAAGGTTCTGTCCAGTGAGAAGGCAACTCCCCCCCGAGCCTCCATCCACTTCCCCTCCCATGGGAGGACTTACCTTAGCTTGGGTTCCTCTCCTTTGGATTGGCTCTCTTGCTGCCTCCTAACCTGGAACACGGAACTTTCTACTTGAATACTCACTGCTCCAGTGGATCGAACAGAGGCCCCCGAAAGGTGGTGTGTAAGCGCTCATCCCAGAGCCTGTGAATGCGACCTTCTTTGGAAATAGGGTCTTTGAAGATGAAATCAAGATATGAACTCATAGTAGGTTCCAGGGCCAGCATCCAAGACCGGTGTCCTTACAAGAGACAGAAGAGGAGGCAGAAACAGAGGAAAAGCCACATGAAGATGGAGGCAGAGATTTGAGGTATGTGACCACAAGCCAAGGGACACAAGGAGCCCCAGAAGTTGGAAGACGCGGGAAAGACCCTTCTCTGGCACCTGGGGAGGGAGCACAGCCCTGCCCCGCCTGGATCTTAGCAGCTCTGCTCTGCCTGGATCTCAGACTTCTGGTCTCCAGAGCTGGGAGGGGCCACTGCCCATAGAGTGCATGGTCTTGAGTACATTGTACTGCAGATTTGTGCTGGGTGGGGATTGTGAGCCCAAGAGAGTGCACAGTCAAAATCAATACCAAAGAAATAACTGCCCTAACAACGCCCTCAGCCCCACCCCACCCTCTGATAAAGTGCCTCCCAGGTGGTGCTGCCCGGCCACTGCTGTTGTCCACTGATGTGGCCTCACACACAGCCTCCGTCTGTATCCCTCCTTCCCAATATCCTTCCTTCCTCTGCAACCAAACCACGTTTATTTGTCTTGCATAGCATTACGGGCAACCTTTGATTTCCTTGTTCCCTGTGCCCCCTTTTGCTAAGGGCTTTTGGAACACTTAAGATAAACTATGAAACAGGGGCGCCTGGGTGGCTTAGTCGGTTGAGCGTCCGACTTTCGCTTAGGTCATGATTCCGCGGTTCGGGGGTTCGAGCCCCGCGTCGGGCTCTGTGCTGACTGCCAGCTCGGAGCCTGGAGCCTGTTTCAGTCTGTGACTCCCTCTCTCTCTGACCCTCCCCTGCTCACGCTGTCTCTCTCTCTCTCCTAGAAATAAATAAAACATTAAAAAAAAAAAAAAGATAAACTATGAGACAAACAAACCAAAAATCCGTTGAAGAAGAGTAGAAGAGCATACCATTTCTGGAAATTGAAATAGCATCGTCCTCCTGAGCAGCGTCTACAATAATGAACGCATGGCTTAGGAAGAACATTCTTCCTAAATTCTAAATTCTAAATGCTCTTAAGTTCTATGACACCAAATATTTTCGGTCTCCCCTCCTCCACATATCCATCCAGAATTCTGGTCAACTGAAGACTTTAGGGACATCCGTTGATAATCATTTCTTCAGCTATATACAGGAATGCATTTCTTTTGCAACAAAACTCACTGATAAGTGAGGTCTCTTTGTATCTCTTCCGCTGTATACACCTGTGTTTCCTGTGAAACTATGCGCCGAATCATCTCACCTCTGTGGATCATCTTACCGATTTTCCTCTGCTCTCCTGAAATGTTTGCAAATGCTTTCCTTTCTAGGTCTGTTACGTCGACTCTTCTTGGAATGTCCAGTTCATTTCCGATGCCCGCATGGCAGTCTTGGTCAATTATGCTACTGACAAATCCGCTGTCTGTGGGGCCCTGAAGAGCCATTGTTCTTTGTACCAAGATGCCTAGGATGCAATTAGATGTGAGTTAATCTCATGGTTAATAGGCCTGCACTGGTTTTAAAAACAAATCCTCATTAGCGCCGTTAAATACGCTTTCTCGTGGGGCCTGTGAAGACGCACAGACACGGGGTGGTGTTGGACACCGTGATTCCGTGCAATGTGACAAACGGTTTCTGCCCAACTTGTCCTGGGAAGTCACATCACTTGGGATAAAGGAATTTAATTGCCTATTTCTGAGGAAAACAGACTCGCCCCTCCATGGAGACTGAACTGCCTAGAGTTGGACGGGCAGCATTGACAAAGTGAAATCAGTGCAAAGCACAAGGGAAAAAAAAGACACAATGATTGCTTAATTCTGTAAAAGTATTTAGCAGCAGTGATAGCACATTGTCTGGGACTAAATGTTATTAGGTAAATAATTGGCAAGAAAGACATCGTGTGATGATTCCCTGTTGGGGGAATATGAACATCCGAATCCTACATGGAGTGTTCGAAAGTCATTTCCACGTGCATACCTCTCAACCAGCAAGACAGCCACACAACCGTGTTCTCCATCAAAATTGTTTAGTTCTCTCCTCCAAACGGGAAACATTTCTAAGCATCAACGTGATGACAAGCCCCAGTGTTGTGAGCTATTTTAAATTCAAAATAAATCTGAAGTATGACGCGAACGCAACAATGATAAATTAGAGGTTGTTCCTGTAGCCAAGCTGTGATGCCCATCGTTTTCGTTCCTTCGTACAGTGACAGGCTTGCACTGAAGGTGTAACTCTCGTGACCTCCCTTCTCTGAATTGCACTACGTGTCCCAGAGGCTCTTAAAACATGAGTCTGAGCAACAGAATAAAGCTCAGTGCCGTCATCTGATGATGGTGTTGGTCTCCTGAAAGCCACAGGCATGGAGACTCTGGAAAAGAGAAGCCAGTGCCAGAGACGGTCGATAGGAAAACAGAAGCGAAGCAAAGCGTTCACAGCCAAGCAATAAATTTTCCATTAGTCATGCTGGCTAGAGCTGAAATATCCCCCTTCCTCTCATGGGTGATGTGTTTCAGTAAGTTGAGAAGACCCTGAAATTGACCTCATCTCATCATCGGCCCCCATTTATATAAACATCCTTGCTGTGTCCATGGGGATCTCTGGCGTTGGTAAAATACACACACGTTAAAAAATATAGGTTTTTAAGTAAATAAGTGCATGGTGCATATTTGGATACTTGTGTTCTGAAACAGGGAGTCAGTTTGTGTTGATTTTTATTATATTTACTTATTTTTTAATTTAAATCCAAGTTAACATATAGTAACATAAGGGTTTATAGTTCATTTTACTTATTATATAACTCTTGCTATATTGGCCTCACCCATTAAATTTTGTAG
The DNA here is from genome assembly GCF_008692635.1 of Crocuta crocuta. NCBI lineage: Eukaryota > Metazoa > Chordata > Mammalia > Carnivora > Hyaenidae > Crocuta > Crocuta crocuta. Next base: position 2,320,016 of record NW_027528610.1, on the reverse strand, counting down.
AGAGAAATTGATTTTGGGAAAAGCATATTTTCTCCATCATAATCAACCTGCCCTTTCTACCTGGATGCCTGAAAATTTATATTTTTATGTTTTTTTTCTTCCAAATTTTTGTTGAAATTCTAGGTAGGTAACATACCGTGTAATAATGATTTCAGGAGTAGAATTCGGTGACTCACCACTTACATACAACACCCAGAGCTCATCCGGAAAGGTGCCTTCCTTAATGCCCATCCCCCATTCAGCCAACCCCCCACCCACCTCCCCTCCCGCAACCCTCCGTTTGTTCTCTGTGTCTCTTATGGTTTGCCTCCCTCTCTGTTTTTATCTTATTTTTCCTTCCCTCCCCTTACGTTCATCTGTTGTGTTTCTTAAATTCCACATAAGAGTGAAATCATGTGATGTTTGTCTTTCTCTGACTTACTTCACTTAGCATCATGAATTTGTTTATTTTTGAAGTAGGAGGCAAAGCTAAGTAGGAGGATATCCTCATGTTTAATTAAAGGCAGATCACTGCGTGGGTGAATTGTAAAGGGATTCGAGAACATTGGACCCCAAATGGGAGGCCACAGAAGAGTTCCCTGTCGAAGAAGCATGACTGTGTCTGTGTTGTCACTGGGGGACCATACACAGTCCTAGAGTCCCATCACATACAGTGAGTGGCAGTAACAAGAGATGTCCTATAACGTAATGAAAATCAAGAGCAAGTTTATCTTCTCCTTTTGCAAATAGAGTAAGACCTTGGATTGCGAGTAACT
>NW_027528610.1:2302794-2319236 GCF_008692635.1 Crocuta crocuta | reverse complement strand
TTCAACAAGTCTGCAAGATGAACAAACATTTCTAATAAATTTAACTTGATAAAAAGCAACATCTTGCCGTCTGAGTCGAACGTGATACCTAATGTCACATGATCACAACTGACCAATGCNCGAACCCACGAACTGCGAGATCGTGACCTAAGCGAAAGTCGGACGCCTAACCGACTAAGCCACCCAGGCGCCCCTCAGGAACCTATTTTCAATTATTAAGCGAAGATCTCTAGTTTCTCCTACAACTACTCACTCTTACACTTGTTCGAGGCTAGGAAACAAGACTTAATGGCCAGCCGTGAGTAGGAGAGACCTATCATCTCACCGTTCTTTAAAACATTAGGCGTAGAATGACTTAAGCATGTTAGCTAATTAAACAAAACCCCCTTTGTAGAATGTATTTAAAGGCTTATAAATAAACGTACTAAGCCGAGGGTGTCCTGGCTTGTGTACACAGTCTAGACTTTGACCTTGAGATAGAGATTGGCTTTGCTTTCACGTGCCGTGGGCCCCACCTTTTCTGAGCAACCGAGAATCCATTCTCTACTGAATGTACCCTTTGGCTGTGACAGAGGCTTCCAGAATTTGCTGTCTTATCTAGCATCTCTTTTGCAAAGGAATGTCCTGTTTCAAGTCAATTTGGAGCAGAGATTCATGATCTCACATATAGTGATCTCAATCCCTGTGAGTTTTCCCATCCTTTCCAACCCATTTCTCCCAACATCAGAGCCTAACCCTGTGAAAGACAGATACCTGCTCTGTGTGCCCTTCCATTTCCTATTCTAGTCTCAGGGTACTTGACCTTCAAGGAGCCCATATACTTTGAAGAGCACTGGCATTTGGCATAGCGTTAATATAGACTCTAATCCTGCATTAATATTCCAGGCAAAGGAAATCCACACATATTCACACATCTTTGTTCAGCAGGGAGATTCTACCTACTCTGTTAGAGACGCATAAAACATGGTTATTTGAGGCTCATCCTCTAGGCTTGTGTCTAGCTGAGACCGGACGCAATGTTTGTAGGATTTCCCTTTCCCAGGCAAGATCACGTTCTCCCCACAGCTCTGTTCCCACGCTGTCCTCTCAACCATGTCCTAACTCCACACTGAGCTTAGGAGTTGGACTTGGCCTAGGGGGAGAGCTAGAACGTGACCTGAGCGTGTTGTTAGTTTCGAACATGATCATGCCATGTTTGCCTCATATTTGTAGCTTCCTGTTGGCCACGGAGCTCAGGCCAGGTGTCACTGGTGGGAGGAGGTGGGGTCCATCTGCCATGATGTCTCAAATGGCACCAATAGCTCGCTGTTCACACTGTGGAAGGGATGCCTGTCCAGGAGTCTAACTCCAGCTTTCCTTGCTTTAAATACTGTTCTCAGAACATGCAAGCCACTCTTTTTTTTTTTTTTAATGTTTATTTATTTATTTTGAGAGAGAGTGAGTAATGGACAGGCACAGAGAGAGAGAGAGAGGATCCCACGCAGGCTCCACAATGCCAGAGCAGAACCCGAGAGAGAGAGAGAGAGAGNAGAGAGAGAGAGAGAGAGAGAGAGAGAGAGAGAGAGAGAGAGGATCCCAAGCAGGCTCCACAATGCCAGAGCAGAACCCGACTTGAGGCTCAAACCCAGGAACCATGAAATCACGTCCTGAGCTGACATCAAGAGTCAGATACTTAATCCACTGAGCCACCAAGTCACCCCTGCAAGCCACCCTTTAAAGGAATTAAGTGTAGGCTACAAATACAATTGTATCTATGGTTTATAGCCATCTTCAGCCACGCTAAAGCCCTCAAATCCGTGTTCCTCCCTTGGTTCTCGCTGCCACGTGGCATTTACATGTCCGCTTTGCCCGCGTGTTATTTTCCTGAAGTTGTAACACAGAGTTTCTTCACTTCGACACTCCTTACACTGAGAGGCGGGATAAGTCTTTGCTTTGGCTGCCGGCGCTGCCCTGTGCCACGTAGGCTGTTTAGTGTCCTTGGTCTCTACCCACTAGATACCAGATGCACCCTCTGTTGTGACAACCAAAAATGTCTCCCGACAGTGCCTAATGTCCCCTGGGGTGGGGGGAGTCATACTGCCTCCGTGAGGTAGCAAGTATGACGGAGCCGAAGACTGTGTCCTATTACATACGAATCTACCCAAGGCTGGAGCACAGCATGGCTACGTGAAGCCCTCAGTCAATATTTATTACATCAAATTGCCTGAATCCAGTGTTGAAAGATTTCTTGAAGTAGCAGAAAAGCTGTGCCTATCATCATGATCTTCTTGCAAGAGATGATGATTTCTAGAGACAAGGACATTTCGTGGATGGAACCAAGCCAGGAAACTTGGAATCCACATAAATCTTAATCATCATCATATGCAAAGGCAAAAAAAAAAAAAAAAGAAAGAAAGAAAGGCAACCTGTGATTCTCCTAGGGAGAGACAGCATTCATGTTTATTCCATAACTCAAGGTTTAGGAGTGCACCAGTTATTATCACAGAGGTTTATTTTCACATGGAAATTACTCTGTTTCCCTCTGCGTTGCTTGTATAAACAACCAGCTGTGCATCAACCTTCCAAATAGCCTCTGGCGTCATATTTCCGTGAAGGGGAAGCAAAAATGAGGACTTCCTGGACCAGCTCGCTCGCTCTCTCTCTCTCTCTCTCTGTCTGTCTCTGTGTGTGTGTGTGTGCGCGCGCGCGCGCGCGCGCGCGCGCGCGCGCGCGCGCGCGCGCGCGCGCGCGCGCGCGCGCGCGCGCGCGCGCGCGCGCGCGCGCGGTTTGTTACCTCTGAAGAACCACTGACTGTGGCACATTCTTTGCACTTGACCACGCCCATGTACTTGCTTCCGTACGTCAGTCAGCACTGCAAGGAAAATGTCACAATGTCACGTTCCCAGCTGTGAGCGAGATATCTTTGCCTTCTCTGTAAAGAGAGATCATCTCGTCTCGAGCCTTGGGAGTTCAGTGCACCTTGTGACAGATTTCCGCGTGGGCTTGAGGCTGTCCTTTGGGAATTGCACGGTCACGCAAGGCCACGGTTCTGCGGAGACTCACGAAATGCAGAGAGCAGAATGCACAGGTGGGGACAGGGGGCCAGTCAGCCTCGAGAGCAGGGCAGGCAAATGCCCAGACCCCCCAAGCAGGGCGGCCAGGACGAGTGGTGTGCCTGGCGTGTAATGGGCACGTGAAAAAGTTGTAGGTGTAGAAGGATCCAGGCACGTGGGCTTCCATTGGCCCTGGAAAAGGTTTGGGTGAGATTCTAAGTAAAATGGGAAACGGGGCGCATTGATGTGTGCTTTTCGGGCATCTGTGTCTGGGCTGTGCAGACACAGGTATGCTGTAGGCTTAACACGGAGACCGGGTTGGACGTAGATAATGGTGCAGATGAATGAGGATGGAGGGAGGTGTGGATGCAGGTGCAGGCGTGCAGGGCAGAGTGCGTGGCCTTTTGGACATAGAGTTCATGGTACTTTCTGACAGGTCAGTGCACAGGTTTTTAGGGAAAAGAGAAACCAGTGAGGAGGGCTTCGCAGTTGGCCGGAACCGGGTGATGCTCTTTGCAGAAGTGATAAAATCTGGGGAGAGACCGCTTTCCAGGATGAGAACCAAAAGTCTTCTTTTTAAAAAGTTTTTTATTTTTGAGAGAGAGAGAGAGAGTGGGGGGACCGAAAGAGAGGAAGACAGAGAATCTGAAGCGTGTGGTAGGCTCTGTGGGGCTCGAACTCACGCACCAGGAGATCATGACCTGAGCCAGAATCGGTCACTCAACTGACTGAGCCACGCAAGTGCCCCCCAGAAGTCCTCTTTGGAGCATGTTAGATCTGACATGCCAGTAGGCGTGAAAAGCAAATGATCGTCAACATCTGGAACTCTTCAGAGAAATTGCAGTNGAATCTGAAGCGTGTGGTAGGCTCTGTGGGGCTCGAACTCACGCACCAGGAGATCATGACCTGAGCCAGAATCGGTCACTCAACTGACTGAGCCACGCAAGTGCCCCCCAGAAGTCCTCTTTGGAGCATGTTAGATCTGACATGCCAGTAGGCGTGAAAAGCGAATGATCGTCAACATCTGGAACTCTTCAGAGAAATTGCAGCCCTAAGTGTGTGTGTGTGTGTGTGTCTGTGTGTGTGTGTTGTATTTTTTCATTGTACTTCTAAGTAAAGGCAGGTTGTGGTAGTCTTTCAGAGAGCTTTTATTTTATTAAAAAACCTATTAGGGCACCTGGGTGGCTCTACTGGTTAAGCATCTGTCTCTTGATCCCAGCTCATGTCATGATCACACAGCTCCTGGGTTCAAGCCCCGTGTCAGGGTCTGTGCTGACAGCCCAGAACCTGCTTGGGATTCGCTGTCACGCTTTCTCTGCCCCTCCCCTGCTTGCGCTCTCTCTCCCTCTCTCAAAATAAATCTCTTGTAACTGTCTAAGTACAAATTTGCTTTAGCAAAGGATTGTCTAGAAAACCTCATTTGAACACTGGGTTGGAATACATAAAAAGTAAAAATTAAACATCTGTTGTAGGCGAAAAAGGTCATTGTGGACCGAGTTAGAAAACAAATTTGGACACTGTATTTCCAGAAAGAATAACGAAGAGTTAAGTCTGCTGGTTACAGATAATAACCTAATAACATTATGATGCACACCTGGTGCTCAAACAACACGGGTCTGAACTGTGCATGTCCACTTCTACACGGATTCTTTCAATAAACATAGCACAGTGTTGTCATCTTCCTTATGATTTTCCCACCACCATTTTCTGTTGCTTATGTTGTTGTAAGAATACGGTCTATAACACCCAGATACGAAACACGTGTGAACAGACTGTTTATGTGGTCGGTATGGCTTCCAGTCAACAGTAGGCTGTTAGCAGTGCCTTTTTTGCGGGGGGCGACGGGGGGAATCAGATGTTGTTCATGGATTTTCAAAGATGTGAGGCTGGGTGTTGTTCAAGGGGCACCTAGTAGTTATACACGCTGGTGAGTCTGTTCAGAAAATCAGGAGCCCCGTGAGGACTTGAAGGATGAATCCAACTCACATTCACAGCATGAGGGATGCCACCTGCTTCCTGGGGTCAAAGGGACACACAGCCTTCCGGTCTCCCCCAGGCCATGGGCCGGCTCTGTGCCGCCACAACTCCTTCATTTCTTCATGCTTCAACCTCCCTGCGGCACTCAGTCCAGCAAGCCCTCAATGTGTGGGTGACAGATCTAGTCTGTCAAGTGATTTAGAGCAATTCCCTCCTAACGCTGATACCTGGAGGGGAGTGACCCTGCAATTTGGGGATTGCTTTTCCATCTGGTGCCCCTCCTTTACACAATTTTGCGATTTTTGTCTATTTTCTTTTCTATTTTCATTTCTCATTATTAGTGGTAATTTACGACCTAGGAGTTACTGGTGGATTCTGAATTAGAGAATATTAAACAGTCACTAGGGTATTTTTTTAGCCTAAGTAAATTGGGAAAAAAACAGCAGGGAATGTATCTATCAACGCATGAGTCGGTACACACACACACACCACACACTACACACACACACATCTTGTGGGTAAAGAATCTTGACTTAGAGCATTTTTGTGAGAAACAGGTAAGAAGGCTCACCAGTCGCTGGCTCCTAAAAGCCCACAGTTGCTGGGCAAGATAAAAATGCCCCCAGTTAGGGGTACCTGGGGGGCTCAGTCACTTAAAAGTCCAACTTCGGCTCAGGTCATGATCTTGTGGTTCATGAGTTTGAGCCCCGCGTTGGGCTCTGCACTGACAGCTCAGAGCCTGGAGCCTGCTTAGGATTCTGGGTCTCCCTCTCTCTGTCCCTTCCCTGCTCATGCTCTATCTCGCTCTCTCTCAAAAATAAATAAACATTTAAAAAAACTTTTTAAGGCCCCCACTGAAAACACAGCGCTGGAGAACAGAATGAGTAATATTTGTGTTGAAGCTTAAGTATTCGTGCTAGCAAACTTGAAGATACACCTTGCACTTTGAAGTTTCATCATCATCATCAGGTGCTTCCTTGCGCTGGATTCCAAAGGCATTAGAAAAGAGAGGAAGAGTAGGTAAAGGCTACTAGCTTTCTTCAGGGCAACTTAATTATAAAAGTGGAGATTCCTCAAACATCGTCTTGTAATGAGATAGTGGTATGCAACACGGGAGTGAAACCGATCCTACCTTTAAAGGAGTTGTGAACTCTTGCTTTTTATTCAGGTGCTCATGGTACGTCTTCTGCGCGAAGCACCGTTTCGACATAAAGAGATGCAGTTTCTGAGAACTAACTCTAGAGATCATATACTGTGAAGAAAGAAGGCTTTGAAGGAATGGAAAACAGAAATGAGCTCAATTATTCATTTTTATGAAACCTGTTACAGTAGCTTGATAAGATTCTATGCCACTTGGCCGGAATACATCAGAGTAATTCCATTTAAAAATATTTGGACAGAAAGAGATTGTGCTATGAAGCAACTCGATAGAGAAGGTTTTGCTCTATTCTTGGTATGCCGGAGACTCGATGTCATGTTTTTTAATGGGGTCTTTGCTGGCGTGAAACAAAATGGGGGCACGGCAGGTGAAATTGCTCTGTTGGAAATCATTGTGTAATTCATTTTGAAAACCGTTTGTTTTGTAAATATCAAACCCTAGTTTTGAGTCCTTAATCCCCCTGAGGAGGTTAAATTCCCACGCGTTCCACTCAGAATACTGTTTTAGAGGGAGGATGTCACCCTGACCCTCCGCTGTGGTCCTGTGTAAAGGGACAGAGACCTTACGGAGCCGTTACGCCCAACTTCAGGCAGGTTGAACTCAGAGGTTTGCCCACAGACCAACCACCTACCTACACATTCTCTCTTCCAAATCTTTTATGGTATGATCATAATATTTTGTACAAGAAATTTATTTCTCCATCTGCTATAATTGCCTAAAAGCAATTAGAAGCACCCTCAGTTTTCTGTATTCAGTTCCTTCATCCAACCCATTGTCTCTTCTGTGGGAAAGAGCTGCCCGCGCTGGTCCCAAACCATTTCTCCTTCCCTAATAATAGGTGAAGGGGAGCCTGGGGGAGTCAATTGGCTAAGCATCTGACTTCGGCTCAGGTCATGATCTCACAGTTCGCGGGTTCGAGCCCCATGTCGGGCTCTGTGCTGACAGCTCAGAGCCTGGAGCTGCTTCCGATTCTGTGTCTCCCTCTCTGCCCCTCCCCCACTCATGCTCTGTCTCTCTCTGTTTTAAAAATAAATAAAAGTATTTTTTAAATATTAAAAAAAAAGGAATAGCAATCAGTTTCAAGGCATTGTTTCCATTTTCTCTGTAAATATTCAACCAAGTGCTTGCTTTGTTTATACTTGAGAAGTATCAGCGTTCTTACATTCAAAATATAATATTAGATCTTCCATTTGCCATTGTTCTATATTTCCCTTCATTTACTACTTACTTTGTGCACTTTAATCAATTAGACATGGAAGCTCTTTCTATAAAGAGTTTTTTTTTCCTAAGTATAGGCAATTAGTAAACAGCTCTTGTCGCTGTTTAATAAAAGTGTGAGCCATATCAAAAAACGTTATAGTTTGGATGCATTCTTTTAACGGTTTTTTTTTTGGGTTTTTTTTGGCAAATGTTTTATGAAATCCCAAATGTTGTTGTTAGGAAAGTTCTCGTCTAATGGAGGAGGGAAAGGCTACTAACCAGGGGCAGAGGGAGGCCACTGAATACTGCATTGACCCTACGTGGTTGTGTTATATTGTGTACATGAGTGCATGTTTCTGATTTTTCTGTGGGTGAATAAAGAAGACTCATACATTGCAGAAATACACACTCTGGTGCATGATAATTATTTCTATTTGTCTGTAAAAGGCTGTTCCTTTTTACATTTAGCGAAGATAAAAACCATCTCAAAGTTTATAGATATATGTTTTTTGTTTGTTTGTTTTTTAATATTTTTTTATTTATTTCTAGGAGTGAGAGAGACAGCGTGAGCGTCAGAGAGAGAGGGAGACACAGAATCTGAAGCAGGCTCCAGGCTCTGAGCTGGCAGTCAGCACAGAGCCTGACGCGGGGCTCGAACCCACGAACCGTGAGATCATGACCTAAGTGAAAGTCGGACGCTTAACCGACTAAGCCATCCAGGTGCCCCTAGATATATATGTTTTAAGCATATCACACACACACACACACACACACACACACACATACACATCCATATATATATTTGTGGAAATCGTCTACCAGTTTTCTTCTTTTACATTCACAGCAGAGCAAATAGAAAAGACAGCTTCATTAACAATGAGATGAACGGCCACCTGCTTTCTGGGTGCAGAATGTTCCGGGCAAGCTTGGGCAGATGGATTAGTGCCAACCTGAAAAATTAATACGATTAGAAGCAGGTGTAAACATGATTGCCAACCCACAGAGCCGTCTCCCTAAAATTCATGCTCCCTTTCAACCCGCAGCCCCAAACCTTGATGTATGTGTCTTCCAAGCGCATGATGATTTTGTCTCCTCTCACTGATACCTTCATTTCCTAATGTTCAAAATGCGCCAGCCACGAAATGTACACAGGGCTTGGAACATTAATAAGGCCTTGGAAGATGTTTCTTCCTGAAGGTTTTGTATCTTCAGAAATGCTGTCAGCTGAGGCAGCCAAGGTAGGCAGGCGATAAAACCGTTCACAGGGAATGTAACGTCAAAGTAAGAGATCGGAAGTTTGTATTGACTCTGTAACTCACGCCTGACCTCAGAGAGACATGCCACTCCAGGTAGAAAGCTTACTTACTCCGAGGAGCCAAATTATATGTGTTATATTTGCATTCAGGAGAGGTAGAGCCTAGAATCCTTTCACAGATGTTAAAAAAAAAAAAAAAATCACCTCTACTTATCAAGGATAGAAATTAGAGAGTTACATGAAGGGCAGTCCGGAGCATGAAATCAGAAATGCATAATTTCCCTGAAGGAAGATTACATCTTCTGGAGAGTTGGGTATTGGGCATGTGAAATCAGTTGATCCATGTTGAGTAAATTCTGCGCCCAGAAAGCATGTCTGTTCTCTGTTGCTGAAAACATCCCACACAGACAACAAGTTAAGGATTCCGTGTTCCAGGCTCTGAAAACAAGGACGATGCATCACTCTTATATATTTGAGCGGGCTGAACTTGTCCTCTGCCTTACAAACATTATACTCACTGCATTAATTATCTTCAGCAATATCCACACCGGACATACCATGGAAACTTTCAAAAAGTCCCAAAGCAGGTAAACAGTAGATTGTAAGCTTAGGAAGTGAGGTGGTGGTCAACCACCTCCCTGCGATTCCAAATAATAAAGGAAGATGTTCTGAAAGATAAATTTTGGGTCTCCTAAGGCTCCCTGTCACACAGAGAAATTAAGGAAAAATCGAGATGACTTTGATACATGGATTTCTTCTGTTTGAAGAATTTCTTGAGGGACATGAAAAAATGAGAAAATAAAATCTCAACCAGAAGGAAAAGTATCTGAGGTTACTTTGTAAGGTTCATAGACAATACTCTTATTTTTGTTTTCTATAAACTAAGCTGGTAATAATTTCGGTAGGGACAGATACTTCCCGTTTAAATAGAAAGGGCTTGGGGCGCCTGGGTGGCTTAGTCGGTTGAGTGTCCGACTTTCACTTAGGTCATGATCTCGCGGTTCATGGGTTCGAGCCCCGCGTCAGGCTCTGTGCTGACTGTCGTCTCAGAGCCTGGAGCCTGTTTCGGAGTCTGTGTCTCCCTCTCTCTCTGACCCTCCCCTGCTCACGCCGTCTCTCTCTCTCCTAGAAATAAATAAAAATATTAAAAAAAACAAACAGACAGATAGGGCTTGGCTGTTCACATCACCCTGAACTTAATAAGCAGGATTATATACAATAGCCATTTGTATCAGAAGACTTCCATAAAAACATCAATGATTTTATTTTCATTTATATCATTTCATGTATTTTAACTCTTTGGGTTTTATCCCCAAAATGTAATCATCTCAATCCATCATCTTAAATAATAGATCAGCCACACATAATTTCTAAAGCAAGACATCACCTCTTGAATTATTTCTCTATGAAATAAGCTTAGTTGGTCACATATAGTATTTAATTTAAGCTTAAAAGATGCTCCTTAATACTTCACTTTGAATTACACAGTGCCTTACGTTAAAGTGACAACTCTTTGCCCCAGTAAAGTACTTCGTGCAGAAACATCCCACGTCAGTAAGGCACATTGAGTAAACATTCACTGTGTTGAGCCCTATGGAAAATCCTGTGCCCCCCCCCTTTTTTTTAATGTTTTATTTATTTCTAGGAGAGAGAGGAGACAGTGTGAGCAGGGGAGGGTCAGAGAGAGAGGGAGACACAGACTCCGAAACAGGCTCCAGGCTCTGAGCCGGCAGTCAGCACAGAGCCCGACGCGGGGCTCGAACCCACGAACTGCAAGATCATGACCTAAGCGAAAGTCAGATGCTTAACCGACTAAGCCAGCCAGGCGCCCCGAAAATCCTGTGCCCTTAAGAGCAGTGTATGCAATTGAGTAATGTTCCCAGATACTTTTCTATGATGGAATTTGCATTCTTGCGTTGATGGAAAGGCCCCTCCGTTAAATTAACGGAGGCCTCTGAAGTTACCCGTGTCCGAGTCAGCTACTTCACAGGCTTATGTGGTAATCACACGTTCTTGCTTTCACAACATCTTAGAAATTTCACTTGACTTCAGGGTAAATGCAAAGAACAGACCACGTTGACTACAGGTTGTAGAGTGAAAGCCATTGGATCAAATGAACCGCCTTCTTGCCTTGGGCGTGGTTTGCGATGGAGTGAAAGCCATTGGATCAAATGAGCCACCTTCTTGCCTTGGGTGTGGTTTGCGATGGTGTTAAAGCCATTGGATCAAATGAGCCACCTTCTTGCCTTGGCTGTGGTTTGCAATGGAGTGAAAGCCATTGGATCAAAGGAGCCTTCCTCTTGCCTTGGGTGAGAGGCAAGCTTTCGATTCCCTGCATTCTTGCTCGTTTACCCTTTATTCCATTATTTGATTCTGCCCTCCAATGATCAGTGTTCTCATTTTGCTAACAAGAGCTATGAGAAGCTTCTCCAACCTACCCGAATTTCATGGGACTTTCCCTGGGTTTCACTGTGCACACCGTCTCCTGACAGATAACTCTGTGCCCAAGCTCTGCCCAAGCTCTGCCTTGGCTCCAGTTCGCTGCTGGGTGTCATAGTCCTACAAACCATCTGTCATCTATAAACACTCACAGCAGCCTACTTGCGGTTTGCGTCGACCCGATCCCTTTGTTATTTCACCCTCTTCCTTCCATGTTTCCATCTAACGATGTGGAAACACCTGCTAATCCCCTTTCACCCCATAAATAACACACTTGCCTCGCCGCGTTTCCTCACCCGCGTTTCCAACCCCATGCATCCAATGACCTTTTATAATCACCATCTCACTGGGCCGTCTTCAACACAAGGCTTCTGCAAAATCCTCATTGGTTTTCTCACAGGTCATACGTACTCATGTCTCCCTGGAGATCGGACAGCATCTCAGCCCTGGAAAGTCCATTGTCATTTTATGGATTTTCTTGGCGGGTCTGAGCGCACAGCCTTGATGCCAGCCAATGGGAAGAAACTGTTGCCCGTAACTTAGAATTATAAATGAGATCAAATATTAAAAGGGAAACTTGTCTTCTTACATTTCATCCAGACTTTATGATCACTTAGGGAACTGGAAAATAACTATGTGTTTCCCCATTTTTACATGACGTTTGGGGGAGCCTTAAGAACCATTAGCTGTGGGGTGCCTGGGTGGCTCAGTGGTTTAAGCGTCTAACTCTTGATTTCAGCTCAGGTCATGATCTTGCGGTTAATGTTTTCGAGCCACAGATCGGGCTCTGTGCTGACAGCTTAGAGCCTGGAGCCTAAGCTCCAGGATTCTGTGTCTCCCTCTCCCTCTGCCCTTCCCCTGATCTCTCTTCTTTTCTCTCTCAAAATAAATAAATAAACATTTATTTTTTAAAAAAGAACCACTAACGATATGTTCACAGTACAAAATGCTCCTAGCATCAATAAAATTAACACATTAAAAGTAAACTTTGAAAACCAGTACAAATGTACTTATAATGAGACTCCTATCTTTAGGAGATTAGCACAAGAAGGTGTTGAAATTGCTTTCCTTTTTAATTTAAAAAAATTTAAAAGTTTATCTTTTTTCAAATTGTTTTAAATTAAAATTCATTCTCTTTTTAATTAAAGTGGAATTTGAAAGTATTTTAAAATGCAGTTTAGTCGGTTAAGTGTACGACTTTTTTTCTGTTTATGAAAATAAGCCATGAGATAAAAAGAGGAATTCTCATTAAAACTTATAACACAGAACACTTGAGTATTCCTCTCTGATGAACGGATTCATGATTTATGCATAATTCCATTGGGTTTTATTTCCCTGAGACTCTAATGTGAGTTAAGCAAATATTCTTTGTAGAAGGTTTGATCCTGAAGTATCTGAGAATCTGCAACACGTTTTTGATAATATCCAGTTCAGAGAAGAACATTGTACAATTACGCTTTATCGCAGCGTCCTTTAAATCGGATGGAAATCAGCTTCGGTTAGTACACGTTCACGATTTGTCATCATGAATTTGGCACTGAGAACGATTCCAGTCCTGTACAGATACGCTCTCTGGATGCCCACTGGCACCTCCTTGGGAACCATAGTTACTATGTGTGCCATCCCCCTCCAACTCTCTTTGCGGACATGGGCTCAAAACAGATGAGTTCTTCCTCACTTGGATTCATTTCTCCCATGACTGGCTCAAGGTGGACATTTCCCCTTTTAACGTTTAATATGGCAAAGTGACAGCTGGACCCAAGGAGCTTTGACCACAGACCAAATGTCCAGCATAGATGACGAGTGACACTCCTGAAGTGTAGCTTGACCCACAGGGGGTGTATAGCCAGGTCGAGGGTCACTGTAACTCCCCATTGTCCCAGTGCTCTGTGCGTGAGGCGCTGGGTTGGGCGCCCATCAACATGACTAATGCACACTCCAGAAAATGAAGACAGTGCTACATGTAGATTTCAAAACATCCAGGATCTTCACAGTGGCTGTTATGTGTAAAGTTTGAAAAGTCATTGGGTGGGTTGGTGAATAGACTAGACTAGACTAGACTAGACTAGACTAGAATTGAGTAGAATAGGATAGAATAGAATAGAATAGAATAGAATAGAATAGAATAGAATAGAGTAGAGTAGAGTAGAGTAGAGTAGAGTAGAGTAGAACAGAACAGAATAGAATTAAATTCACTGGGCCCTCTCTACTGAACTGTCTTTAACGGATAAAGTAGCAGAATATTTTTACGCAATGCCGACTTCTCCCTTTCCCCAAATGATGTGCAGGATCAAGTCTATATTGCAATTTTACTAAGAGCGATAGAATTTCAAGGATCTCCTTGACGTTTTCTTCAATAAATATATTTTCCACAGCAACTGTTCTGAGTTGTGTGGCTGGGATTTTTACCCCCGATCCCCACACTGAACATATTTTTTGGATGGTTCCTAAAAGATAACATGAGGCCCTGTCGTTTGTGATGATTTGAATGAGATGCTGAGGTCCGGGAATGTCCACTGGTGATGGGGAATCTCGAGAACGTGCACTTCCTGTGCTTTCCAAGGAAACAGATGATGGAAATCCAGTAAAAAAACAGGCCAGTAGCACAGCAGATATGAAAAATAAGTCGTAAGAAATTCCACGGCGGTGGGGGGAAAGGGTAAGGGAAAGCAACCCTGTTCTTTTTAAAAACAAAAAATTGACAATTTTATCTGGAACCAGAGGAAAGATCTACTTCCTTTAACCCTTCTAAGTAAATGGATTCTTACCGGTACATTTTCAAAGGTCCAAATCTTTCAGTTTTATCTGAAACATGTGCATGTGTCTGTGTGTGTTGTTATCAACAGGTTGACTGATATTTTGGAAAAACCACGTGCTTGAATTGTTGAAACAGGCGTGTGGCTGATTCCGGTAAGAATGGGGATTCGTAGAAAGAGATAATTTCTGGGATCGGAGGGGCAGTTCATAATCACCTGGTCGAAGTCTCTGGTCGTTCACGCATTTCCCCCACATTCTGGCGATTTACTGTCCTGACCACGCCTGCGTATTTCTAGGGTTGGGACATTCGATGCCTTGAAGGACACAAACGAGAACTGATAACGTTTTCCTGAGACATGACGGAAGGGTAAATGTGATAACAGAAAACTGTGTCTGTATTCAGTCAAGATTAAGACAAAGCCATCCGATCTTTACCTTCTCCTGAGTTAAATGAGATAAGTCATACTTGATTGCAACTGTTTCCACATAGATTCCGTGGCATTATGGCATGTTCCCACCGTTTTGGGGTGTTTTCTGCAATTTTAGTGCACTGTATCATGAAAGAGTCTAACACCAAGAACATGGCCGGTATATGTGGACCCTTCCATCCCAGGCATTAAATAACCCAGTTTGATAAATAAAGACAACGAGGACACTAAATGAATTACCAGAGATCTCGTTAGGACTCACGTTTCATATTTTAAAATTCTGTCACTTTTCAGGGCGCCTGGGTGGCTGAGTCTGTTGAGTGTCTGACTTCAGCTCAGGTTATGATCTCAGTTTGTGGGTTCGAGCCCCACGTCCGACTCTGTGCCGACAGCTGAGCCTGGAACCTGCTTCAGATTCTGTGTCTCCCTCTCTCTCTCTGTTCCTCNCCCCCCACCCCTTTTTCCTTTCTGGAGTTTTAAAAATATTCCCAGGGGGATATTTATTATCCAGTATGAGTTAAAGGCACGGATATCAGGCTGGCTGAGTTCGGAGAGCATGTGACTCTTGATCTCAGGGTTGTGAGTTTAAGCCCCACGCTGTCTGTAGAGATTACTTAAAAATAAGATCTTTTAAATAAAAGGCAGTTGGGATGCCTGAGTGGCTCCGTCGGTTAAAGGTAGTTCAAGAAAGATAGGCTTCTTATTAGTTACCTGTCTGCATTATAAAATACAAGGATGGGCATGAGGAGAAAAAAATACGTTTACATCCAGCTCTGTTGATCATGTATTGTGTGAGCTTGGATAGATCACATCTCTTTGTAGCTCAGTATTCTCTTCCCTACCATTATAATGTTTTTATCTTTACAATATTGTTACACTGGTTTAACAAAAACCCACAAAGCATAAAGTTTAGATACGTTGTAACCATGTTCAAGTATATAGTTGTTGCCCTTTACAGATACAATTGAGGTACAACATTGTGTGAATTTGAGATGCTGACTTGCTAGGTTGATATATTGCATTAGGCTGAATACCGAGCTGGCACCACCTCGTTCCTGTCACATAATTACCATTTCTTTTCTTGTGCTGAGATCATGTAACCTCGCCTCTTAGCAGTTTTGAAGTCTGTGATCTACCATCCTGGACTATAATCTGCGCGTGTGATTGGTAGAATTCACTCCTCTATCCGTTGCACGCTCTACCCTTAAACCACGTTCTCTGACCTGCTCTGCTCCTGGGAACCTCCTTGCTACTGTTTTTACAAGTCTGATTTTGTTTTATTTTATTTTATTATTTTTTAAGATTCCACGTTTAAGTGAGACGTTACAGTATTTGCCCTTTTGTGCCTGAATTAGCTCCCTAAGTGCCTCACAATCCAGGTCCATTCCTGTTCTCGCAAATGGTGGAGTTGCCTTCTTTTCATGGTTGAATATTCCATCAATATCCTGTCTTATTGATAGAGCACATTTTCTGTGTCTATTTGTCCATCAGTGGACGTGTAGACTGCTTCCACTGTTTGCTGCCATCGATAGGAATCCCATGATCCTCTGTGGACACATGTTTGTAGAAACACCTGCTCGAAGTCTCTTCATTCTATACCCAGGCTGGGAATTTCTGGGTAAACTCCCCTGGGTATTCCCTGTTATCTTTTTTTTTTTTTTTTTTTCTCAACACACATAAATGTGATTTCCACAGGCATCCGTAAGCCTGAAATTTCAACAGCATCCTTTGAGGCTATGTAACCAGCAGCGTCCGTAAGGCATCATTTTCTACTGCACATAGTATATCGAGGCAGGGTGTCCGAAAACATGAGCCAAATATATTTGGATGTGCAGGTTTGGGCATTATTGATCCGTCCCCATCACAGGCCACTCTCGGACCCAAGTCTGCTACCAATTCACTTAAATATAAGACACACCACCCATTCAAAGGCACCTAGGAATTCACAGGCACTTGGACACAATCCGAGCATGAAGTCTCTGATGCACAGCGGATATTGATGGCAGTTCCCACCGTACCGTTTCTCTGGCCATCATCACCTTCGGGCCACAGACCCCTTCGTATGCTGCACCGTTTCTGTAACAGAAGTCTCTGCCAACACTGAATTATTTATAGGGCAATACATCTGTTACAATGTCTTCCACTCCTACTTAAAGAAATCTTTTTTTTTTTTTTTTTTTTTTTTTTTTTGTGTT
>NW_027528610.1:2295567-2302559 GCF_008692635.1 Crocuta crocuta | reverse complement strand
CGTTATTAAAGAAGATTAACTAGACCCAAATACTAGAAACATATTCCCAGGTGCGTCCTGCACACACGACGTGATGGATTAGGGACCGGGACAGTAGATGGAGCCCCACACTGGCCGGCATCCTCTGCTGCTCCAATCTTACATTTGTTTGCATAAGCGGAGGCAGCGGCCGGACAGGGCAATTACCGCCATCCTTCTCTGAGCCCATTAATCTGCTCTAAACGCCGGGAAGCAAATGGAGCAGAAAGGAACCCAGTGGGGAAATATTTCTTTTGTGTGTGGCAAACCTCAAACCCAGTTTAAATCTCCGAACGCCAACGTGTAATTTATCTCACTGTTCGCAGACTCTGAGCAATTAGGGCACCAGGTAGAAGGGAGAGATTCAAAGAGGTTTGTGAACACTGGGTGGATGTGGGTTAGTGAACATTCTGGTTTTTTTAATGTTTATTTTTTAATTTTTTTTTTTTTTTTTTGAGAGAGACAGAGTGTGAGCAGGGGAGGGGCTGAGAGAGAGGGAGACACAGAATCCGAAGCAGCTCCAGGCTCTGAGCTGTCAGCACAGAGCCCGACGGGGGGCTCGAACCCACCAACCGTGAGATCATGGTCTGAGCCGAAGTCGGACGCTTCACCGAGTGAGCCCCCCAGACGCCCCCTAAACGTTGTATTTAAGTGGGACGCTCATGGCCATCTGCTGTCTCCAAGACCACAGATTTTTCATCAGTTACCATCTTCTTGCCCAAGAACTCGAGCTAATAGATTGCAAAGAATAACCATGGCAGCAGCATTTTTTGGGGTCTTTTGTATTTTTTATCATTCTTCACTTATGTTTACTATTTCCTTTTTTTCCATTTTTCCATTCTCTATTTGTCTCACAAAACTCAGTGCGTTTGGATAGAATTTGTACCAGAAGATGTATTTTCAACTGAATAACCATGAAAACAAAACACGTGCCAGTTTGTGGGGGGGGAGGGAAGAAACAGGAAAATTGCATCTTTGAGTGCGTGCATTAGAAAAGCAGTCTCTGACAAATTACCTTAGCCCCTGCTTTAAAAGCCAGAAAAATGAGTGTGTTAAGTTCAAAATAAATGGAAAAATAATAAACAATAAAGTTAAGAACAAAAATCATCGAGAGACAAAAGAGTTGAAGAGAGAAAACCAATTATTTGAAGCTGTCCCTTTGGGAAGCTCAGGAAAATTGGTGAATTCCTAGGCATTTTTGCCAAGGGAAAAACTAATAAATAAAAAACAGACATTATTAAAGACTTCACAAATACTAATATAATGACAAGTGAGATTTTAAACAACTTAACCTGAGAACGTAGATCAAGTGATTAAATCCTCTGAAAGACAGAAATTACCAAAACTCTGTCTCTCTCTGTCTCTGTCTGTCTGTCTCTCTCTCTCTCTCTCTCTCTCTGTCGCACACAATATAACCTAAATAGCCCCGTGTGTGTTTAACACATTTGCAATAAAACACTTCCCCAAAGAAAACTTGAAAAAGAGATGTGTTTTAGGTGGAACTTAAAAAAAAGTTATGGAATAAATAATACCAAAGACATACAAAATTATCCAGAAAATATAGAATGACAAAAATTCTGACTTACTTTGTGAAGCTAGTATTATCACAACCTAAGACATCACAATAAAAATAAACCACTGATGAATATTCCTCATGAATCTAGATGCAGAACCCTTAACAAAATGCTGGTGAATCAGGGAGCTCATGCACTCTCTCTCTCTCACAAAAGAATGAACAGACATTTAAAAATATTAATACATAGACTGCAGCATTGCTTTTATAAATGGTCCTATATCGTGGCCAAGTTGGGTTTAACGATAGGGGTATGAAGTTGGTTTAACACTCAGTTAATCCAGTAGCAGAGATCAACATACTAATAGAATAAAAACGAATATCTGTACGAGAAGAATCATTTGCCAAGAATAACTGAAACAGAAGAAGCAGTTGACAAAATTCAGATATAAGCACTAAAAATATAACTTTTACTTTTCTGTGAGAAACCGTAAGAGAAATTGTTTGTGATGTTTGATGTACAAAAATACCATACACATTTTGTTGATAATTGAGTTCTCTTTTTTTCAAATGTGTTTTACTTATTTATTGAATATGTATTTATTTTGGGGGGAGGAGCAGAGAGAGAGAGAAAGAATCCCAAGCAGGCTCCTCAGTGTCAGCACAGAGCCTGATGCTGGGCTCAAACTCACAAACTGTTAGATCATGACTTGAACCTACGATTAACTCACTGAGCTGTTCAGGTGCCCTGATGTTTGAATTTTCTATTTTTCTGTTTTTAAAAAGACACTTAGGAGTGTGATAAATTAACCCAACAAATTAGGAGAAAAGATTTACAAAGTAACACATAAAGTTGTTTGTTTTTTTAAAATCCAGATATTTTAAGAACTCTTGACCATGAACCCTAAGAAAAAAAATAACACAACTAAATTCCTCTAAATGCCCAAATCACTTCAACAGGCATTTTATCCGAGAAGTATGCAGATGTCCAATAAACACATCAACTCTAATCACTGTCATTAGTCATTACAAAAGCAAATGAAAACAGTGAGTTACTCCGGGGGGCAGGGAGGGAGCTAAAATTAAAAGAAATGACTGTAGCAAGTATTGGTGACGATGTCAAAGAGATGGCGGTCTCACACTGTGGGTGGAAATGTAGTATTAAAAATCCACTTTAGAAGATAATTTGAGGGATACGTGGGTGGGTCAGCGGGTTAAGTATCCAACTTCGGCTCAGGTCATGATGTCACGGTTTGTGGGTTCGAGCCCCGCGTCGGGCTCTGTGCTGACAGCTCGGAGCCTGGAGCTGCTTCCGATTCTGTGTCTCCCTCTCTCTCTGCCCCTCCCCCCACTCACGTTGTGTTTTCCTCCTTCTCAAAAATAAATAAACATTAATAACAAAACCCATCTAAAAAAAAAAAACAAGAAAAGAATTTGACTTCTCCCCCCATAAATGTAAATACACACTTCACCCTAGGCTGTCTCCACTACCTATTTCTCTAAGAATTAAGCACCTGTTTCTACTCAGTGACCACGATGAGATTGTCCAAGTCGTTTTGAGTCGTCATGACCAGAAATGGGAAGGAACCCCACTGTGTGTGGGCAGGTGAAGTGATGGCCGTGTAACCCTAACCCTGCCCTTTCTCTTCTCCCCCCCCCCCCCCGCAAAACAACCAATGACTAAGATTCACAATGTGAATGAGCCTCAAACCACAGGCACTTAATGACATCATCCAGGTGGAAGGCAGGATTCCGTTTTCTTGATGAAAATGGTGTCTATCTTGCTCATGGTGATGTTTACACTTTCTACGTGTGTCTCTCTGAATCCCTCACGTGCTGGAATTTATTTTGCGGATTTTAAGCACGCATTTTTTTGGGTACACAGATGACTCATCAGTGAAGATGGTTAAAAATCTTTTCAGGAGAAGGTAGCACGGATCAAGGGAATTTTTGAACAAATCGCAGTTGCCTCTTGAAAGGGAATCGGGAGGATTTCTGTGAGCTCCTGGATTCCCGCTGTTTCCTGAGAATTTGAGAGCCGATTCCAGCAGAGAGGATGAAGGACAAAATTGGGTTGGAAAGCCATCTCTCAGATAAATTGATTTCTAAAACCCTCTTTTGTATGTAAGAAAAATGTATCTCCTGTCTTATTGTATCTTTGACCCCAGGATTTTCATCCTTCACTTTGTCTTAACCTAAAACGGATTTTTTATACATCCGGAAATTTCATTCCGATCGCTTCTCCCTAAACTCTAGAAAAAAGAGATAAAATGAGAAAAAAAAACAAAAAAGGTCAGCTTGATGTATCCTCTGTATAGAAGAGTTCTGTTTACATTGAACTAAATGGCTTTTCAAAATTAAACCTGATGTACAAATAATACTTTAAAAAAAGAATTCGAAGGTATTTAACAAAACATAAATAGACATAACGGCTCCCGGCAAATTCCTTCAGTTGGAATTTGATCAGGAAGATGTGAAACAGAAACATAAAATTTTAGCGGTCCCAACATTTACAGTTTTTTACCAAACATGGAAGGGTGATGAAGAAATCTCATCTGTGTGAACGATGGTTTTGAAACTCAGGGCAAATGCCCTGTATCCAAACTCCAATTCTACTTTCATTTTATTTCCATTATTAAACAATGCAAATCAAGGTGCCCGGTTTGGTAAAAAAAAAAAAAAGAAAGAAAAGAAAAGAAAAAAATACTGCTGATCACCATGGTAATAGTAATAATGACAGACCGGGGCGCCTGGGTGGCTTAGTCGGTTAAGCGTCGACTTTCGCTTGGGTCATGATCTCGCGGTTCGTGGGTTCGAGCCCCGCGTCGGGCTCCGTGCTGACTGCCAGCTCAGAGCCTGGAGCCTGTTTCAGTCTGTGACTCCCTCTGTCTCTGACCCTCCCCTGCTCACGCTGTCTCTCTCTCTCCTAGAAATAAAGCATTAAAAAATTAAAAAAAAAAAAAAATAATGACAGACCGGAGGGCTGATTCAAAATTCAAGACATGATACCTTCTCCGTCTTCATTCGATCCCGCTGACAGGACCTCAAAACAGGAAAATTGTCCTTACCTGAACTCAGGCCATCGTAGGAAATTTGGTTGAAGGTTTAGCGCAGGGAAATTAACTTGTAAAAGCGGCCTGTCTTGGACCTTCCTTCATTCTAGAACCCATCATTTGTTTTGATCGTTTGAAAGTTCGTGGAAATTAAGAGATGTCAGTGTGCACGATTAGACCACAGCAAAGAAGTACGACAGGCCTCGCTCCCCCAACTTTTCCCCCAAAAAAACCCTCAAGTCTCATTCAAAGAAAGATAGCGTAAGGCAGATCGCACTGAACACAAGGCTTGTAAAAAGGCAATATATTGCATCTTGCTCGTTAACGCCGGGAAGGAAAGATAAGAGGTGCCCAGATGCAGGAGCGCATAATGCCAACGGAAGGTGGGAATAAAAACCTCTTTGATGCGTGCTGTCCCTCGGAGAGAAAAGGAAATCCAATCCCAAAGTAACCCGGGAGCTCCGAGGATGAAACTAAATCTCCGGCCACTTGTCGATGGACAGCTACTGAACGCAGCGTCCCCGGGGCTCAAAAGGTGCCTTGTTGGGGTGGAGTAGCAAGTGTGTTCCCACTCGGAGGGATTCGTTAGCAAACACGTGTCAGTGTGGGAGTGAGAACAGAGAGTACAAGTCGCCAGTCGTGATCTGTGAGTTGTCCCCTAAGAACAGAGTTGCTCGCTGGGCTCAGGGTGGCTCCGAATGACAGCCACACAGTGCGCTTTCCTGGCCATGAGCTGAGCTCCTCTGACGAGTTCTTGCAGCCCGGGCATCACCCTCCATGCTGTGGTGTGGCCGACGGGACGTCGTCCTTCAGAGAGAACGGGACGTGTGTCCCTGGCGTGCTTCTCCCTCCCCGGGTGGGGCATCAGCTGCAGAGAATCCCTCTCTCTGGCCTGTCCCTCGGTGAGCAGGCAGTGTGCTCTGTCCTCAGTGTGTGGCCCTGTGTGTGTGTGTGGGGGGGGGGGGGTTCTCCTAAGGCCGGGATTCTCAAGCATCAGCTAGAGAGACAAATTCGGTTGTGAGCCAAGAACAGTTGGGATGTTTGAAAATGTAAAGTTTAACACACACACACACACACACACGAGTTTGCCCTTCAGAAAGAGTACCTCTTGCAAACTGAGATCATCACATCTACCTATGATGTCTAAAATATTTACCATCTGGTCTTTTTTTAAAAGACCTTTTAAAAAATTTTTTATGTTTATTTATTTTTAGGAGAGAGAGACAGAGTGTGAGTGGGGGAGGGTCAGAGAGACAGGGCGACACAGAATCTGAAGCAGCTCCAGGCTCTGAGCTGTCAGCACAGAGCCCGACGCGGGGCTCGAACCCACCAACCGTGAGATCATGACCTGAGCCGAAGTCGGACGCTCAACCGACTGAGCCACCCAGCCGCCCTTGCCTGATCTTTTAAAGACAAAGTTGGCCCAGCCTGCTCCCTGCTGGCTGGCATACATTTATGGAAAGGACTCGAGCTTATCGTTTTCGCTGTCCATTTTTCCGGCCAAGCCTGAAAACGTGCATAACAGCGGAAGCGCTCGGTGAAATAGAATCGTGATGCTACCACTTATCTGAAATGCTCCTTGGACATCTTACCTTATAGATTCATATGCTCATGAAAAAAAGTTGATCCTGGACTTCTAATTCTCTCCCAAAAATCTGTCAGACAACCCAGTCCCATCTGTCACCCTGTTACATGGAGGTCAAAGATGCAGTTACTGGGCGCCTGGGCGGCTCAGTCAGTTAAGCGTCTGACTTCAGTTCAGGTCATGATCTCCTGGTTTGTGAATTTGAGCCCTGTGTTGGGCTCTGATTTCTCAGAACCTGGAGCTGCTTCCGATTCTGTGTCTCCCTCTCTCTCTCTGCCCCTCCCCTGCTCACGCTCTCTCTCTCTCTCTCCCAAAATAAATAAATGTTTGAAAAAAATTAAAGACTTTACATGTGGACTCTGGCACCTTTGCACACCTACAAAGGTTTTTTGCAAAGCGTCAGGAGATTGTGGGACTTAACTGATCTCTGATTGAGAACGGACTGTGTTGTTCAGTGCACATCACAAAACGCCCTAGGCCAGCCTTCCCATATGGGAAAAATAAACACAGAAGCTTGACAAAATTTTCATGGCTTCAAGCAGCACTTTTGACTAAAGAGCATTGTTTGCTCAGTTATATTTCTGGACCGCTCTGACCAAGGCTGGAGAAAGACCTGTCACGAACAGTGCAGAGTCATGTGTGACTTTACTGTAGCACATTGTCCTCCGGGAAATGGGTTCGGCACGGTGGGTGGGTCTGTTAATTTCAGTGTCAATTTGGAAGAAGAGGGGGTTTTGCTGGACTCCTTTTCATTAATACAGCACGTCATGTACCGTTTGACTTTTTGCCACTGTGTTAGTCAGAATTCTACAGAGAAACCACA
>NW_027528610.1:2294564-2294932 GCF_008692635.1 Crocuta crocuta | reverse complement strand
CGCACGCACACACACACACACACACACACACACACACACACACACACACACACACACACACATTTATAGGCAGAGAATAAGAGATTAAGAAAGATTGGTTTGAAGGTGTTGGCCCCTATGACTGTTTCCATTGGCATGTCTCCAGTCTGCAGGGTAGACCAGCAGATTGGAAACCCCGGGGAATTTTGCAACCTGAGTTGCAAATAGTCGAATAGGAGGGGCAGACGGGGGAGGGGGAAAAAAAATCCTCTTCTGTCAACTGATTAGATGCAACCCACCACACCTTGGCTGTCTATTCAAACTACTGGATTAAATCTTGACCTTATCTTTAGAAATACTTTTGCAGCAGATTCCAAACAGTGTTCGAA
>NW_027528610.1:2275254-2294368 GCF_008692635.1 Crocuta crocuta | reverse complement strand
CACACACACACACACACACACACACACATTTATAGGCAGAGAATAAGAGATTAAGAAAGATTGGTTTGAAGGTGTTGGCCCCTATGACTGTTTCCATTGGCATGTCTCCAGTCTGCAGGGTAGACCAGCAGATTGGAAACCCCGGGGAATTTTGCAACCTGAGTTGCAAATAGTCGAATAGGAGGGGCAGACGGGGGAGGGGGGAAAAAATCCTCTTCTGTCAACTGATCAGATGCAACCCACCACACCTTGGCTGTCTATTCAAACTACTGGATTAAATCTTGACCTTATCTTTAGAAATACTTTTGCAGCAGATTCCAAACTAGTGTTCGAACATCTGAAATCTGTGGGAACGTGTGAAATTAACCCTCCAAACCATTTTATCATACATTTGCCAGAATTAATTTATGACTAATTAAGGTGGGCTATAACAAAATGTGTGGTTATATGTTTAACTTGGCTTACTTTTTGTAACGTAGAGGTCTTTATTATCATCCTGCTGACTTCTTGAACACTTTCGGGTCGTGGCTCAAAGAGTCTCTGTTATTACGTAGGACATAATCAGAAACACTCAGAATATGACTCAGAAAATCTACTTGTTGGGGCTGCTGTTTAATCTGGGCCCATTTAGTCTACAAATGTTATTATCATCAAATATTTTTTAGAAAACCCATTAATATAAGGTGCAAAAGGTAAAGTATATAGAGACCAAAAAAAGTGTTTGATGAATGGTGTGAGCTGCCTTAAATGCTATTACGTGTTTAGAGAAATTCCAAGCAAACATTCATTAAAAGTTTGCACGGTGGGACACCTGGGTGACTCAGGGGTTAAACATCCGACTTCGGCTCAGGTTATGATCTCGCAGTTCGTGGGTTCGAGCCCCGTGTCAAGCTCTGTGCTGACAGCTCGGAGCCTGGAGCCTGCTTCAGATTCTGTGTCTCCATCTCTCTCTGCCCCTTCCCCACTCATGCTCTGTTTCTCTCTGTCTCGTTAATAAATAAGCATTAAAAAAATAAAAGCTTGCATGGTTTTGTGTCATTTCACAGTTATATTAACATGGCTTTGTTATATTTTTCCCCCCTGCACGTGCATCATTATAAATCTAGAGAAATAAATACATATGCAAATATAAATTACATAAATGTATCATTTAAGGCTCTCTCAAATAAATGTACGGTAAATAATTGAACCGAGCCACCTTGAATAGCTTATTCCTGTGAGCACGGATCAACGTGTCTTTTTCAGTGGGGCCATTTGTGTTCAAGATGGAGCTAAGTCTATCAACCACTGGCTTGATCTCAAGGTTTTACCCTCCGGGGAGACTCTGCAAACCAGAGAGCTTTCTCATTTTGGGGTTCTCATGCTTTAATTCCTTAAAACTTGCGCACGAGACAGGAATGCAGACGTTTATCGCTCGAGGATTATTCCTCTTTGCACTTTTACAGAAAGAAATCACAGGATTTGGGAGGCATCTGCGTGTCTGTTTTAAAGTCGATTTCCTGATATTGTGTACTCGTAATTTTGTAGTTGGGGCTGGTGAATGACTAGCAACATTTTTTGTCTTCCTGAATTCATTCCGGAGTGCTTTAGGGACTATGCCATTCTCTCACGAGTCTGTTTCCTTGCAAATATTTGCAAATTACATTACCAGTGTAGGCGGCTCTTCCTGTTTTGCATTTATTCATTCCAAGTCACATATTTCAATTACCATTCCATAATACACTTACTGTATATATATTATAAACCTCGAACTTCCTTTATTAAAAGTTGACTATGGCTGGAAGTCAATCTAAGTGCAAGGTAGAATTTAAAAACCAATTATTTGCCACGATGTCTGAGGACGTTTCACTTCTTCGTACAAAGAAGTCAGTTGGGTGTGCAAATCTGTTATCCGTTTAAGAGACTCAGGGTAGAATCTTTCTTGCCTCTTCCGGCTCCTCGTGGCTACTGGGAATTCTTGGCCTTCCTTGACTTAGCAGCTACACGGTTCCAATGCCTGCCCGTCTCTTTCTAAGCTCAGTGTAACAGATTTCCCAGGTACTGGGTTCTGAGCTCGTCTCTCCCCAGGAACCTTTCAAGAACAGCCGGTGGCAGTGATATTTTGGCTGTTTGTGTGGGAAAAGCAAGGGAGGCAGGCAGCGAACCAAATTCTTCGTCCTTGTAGACGAGGCACCCTGGGTTGCCATGAAGGTGTCGTGGCGCTGACCTCTATGAGCAGTGGGCGTTGTGGTGCGTCTAGTCCGTGCAGGTTGCAAAATTGCCCTCTTGACAAGCACTCTGGGAGGGAGCCGCTCCCCCAGGCCAGCGGGGAGTCCAGACACATGGCAGCTCCCTGTTCTGGGCTGCGTCCCCGAGGGCTGTCCCCCGGCTCTGAAGGCACGGGGACTCGGAACACCTAACGCATGCAGCTCAGAAAGAGAAGACAGACAGAGCACCATCCCTATCTGGTCACCCCCACACGGATATCCTCTCCGAGCACTTTGCACAGTTACGGACGTTATCAGCACCTTGGCTGCAGGCAGCGTACCCCTCGATTGCATGAACCGCTTCTACACAGCAGCGCGGCACAGCTTTGTGGATTTTCCCTAGTGGGGATGGCAGCTGCCTTGCAAAGCAGTCCCCATGCACAGTGCTTAGTTCTCTCTGCTTCTGTCCAAACACCCACAAGCCCGAGTCTTAACACTAATGTGATCCTTTCCTGCTCTTACATTTTACAGACTTGGAACCTTACCAAATAGGGCTTGTTTTGGTTAAGCGGATTTTCTGATTATGTGCGTAAGATTCACTCATGTTGTTTTATGTGTCTGGGTATTTCTTTAATGCATTTGAATGTGCATTTGGAATTCCAGCATATGAGTTTACCTCTATTTTTTTCTATTGTAAAATTGATGAATAATATTATTTCTGGTGTCTTGTTTCTGTCCGGTTCGTGGCAGTTTTGAACAACTGCTGCTAAGCACGTTCTTAGGATGCTTTCTGTCAATTATCTGTATTTCTGGGGATAAATAGATCCATAAGCAGTGGAATTGCCACATCACACCATGAAACGTAACATGCTATTAAGTGGCTGCACCATAGTTTGTATAATCGACTGGTTTTATAACAAAGTTCTAATTTATCTATAGTCTCGTTAACACTCGGCATTTCCTGCTACTTTATTCTTAGATTTTGGTAAGTGTATAGTAGTATCATATTGGGTTTTTAATACCGTTATTTTAATGACAGGTAATGGTGACAACCTGTTCATATTGGTGTTGGTATTTGAGTAGTGCGCTTATGTTGGAACGTCTGTGCTTTTGTGGAGTTTTAATAGGAGTGATATGTGAATGGATGGATGGATGAATAGATATAGGAATGGACGAATAGATAGACAGACAGACAGATGGATGGTTCGGTAGGTGGATGGATGGATGGATGGATGGATGGATGGATGGATGAATAGATATAGGAATGGACGAATAGATAGACAGACAGACGGATGGATGGTTCGGTAGGTGGATGGATGGATGGATGGATGGCTGGATGGATGGATGGATGGACGGATGGATGGATGGACATAGAGATGGATGAATGAATGGGCTGATGGATGGATGGATAGGTAAATAGATAGATAGATGGA
This sequence comes from Crocuta crocuta, assembly GCF_008692635.1. Lineage (NCBI taxonomy): Eukaryota > Metazoa > Chordata > Mammalia > Carnivora > Hyaenidae > Crocuta > Crocuta crocuta. The sequence goes on along the minus strand of NW_027528610.1, from coordinate 2,290,749 downwards.
CGAATAGATAGACAGACAGACGGATGGATGGTTCAGTAGGTGGATGGATGGATGGATGGATGGATGGATGGATGGATGGATGGATGGACATAGAGATGGATGAATGAATGGGCTGATGGATGGATGGATAGGTAAATAGATAGATAGATAGATAGATAGATAGATAGATAGATAATCATGGATGGATGCATGGATAGATAGATGCATATACTAATGGGTGGATGATTGGATAGATACATATAATGGATCGATCGATAGATAGATAGATAGATGATAGATCGATACATACATACATATGTACATACATACATACATACATATTATGGATGGGTGTATGGATGAATAGACAGTTACAGGGATAGTTGGATGGATAGATAGAGATGATGAATGGATGATGGATGGATGGATGGATGGATAGAAATGATGGATGGATGGATGGGTGGCTGGCTGGCTGGCTGGCTGGCTGGCTGTCTACATAGATAAATAGATATGGAGATAGGTAGATAGATAGGTAGGTAAAAGAATTCTTTCTTGGATACATCTATTAAATTCCTAGATTCTCCCACTTAGTTACACTGTCAATCTTGTGATGGTGTCAGACTATGAAAGATATCAATTATATCGTGGTGCAATTTATCAGCGTTTCCTCGCATGCTTAGTTAGCATGTTTTCCTCTTTTAACAATTTGGCTCAATGAGTGTCATGAAGACATTTCCTCTCTCCTCCTACAAACAATATTTAATGTTGTTCATTATGTTCATATACCATACATCTGCAATGTATTTGTCTAAATTATGTTAAATCGTAGCAATTTATATAAAAGCTGTTAAAGCTTGGTAAACTTGCACATTCCCCACCATTCATTGTTCAGACCACATTCCTCTCTGCACTTTCCTGGCAAACTTTTCATAGGTCGGCTGACTGCATATGTGTTATCCTTTTCAGGGCTCCCTTCATTCTGATTCATTAGTCAATCAATTACTTTTCGTGGGTGGAGGTAAAACCCCGTTGAATTCTAATCACTTAGAGATACCTAGTACTGTCCTTAAGTTTCAAGATATCTTTCAGGTATGCATTTTCCTTCATATTTCCGTATGAGTTCTGCGATCACTTTGTCAATATGTAAACTGGTGAGATTTTTATAGCAACTTGGGCTAAATCTGTAAATTGGGGGAGAAGCAGCCTCCTGGGTCATGAACAGGACTATTTGTCCCGTAAGTAAGTTTTCATGTTTTAATTCCTCCATTAAGTAAGTTTTCATGCTTTTATAATAAGGTTTGGCAGTTTGCAATGTCGATAGCTAGTATAATCTCATTATGTTTATTTGAAAATATTTTATATTTTGATGTTTTAGCTGTTCCATTTTGTAATGTATTTTTAGTTCCTCTTCTGGCCTACAGGAATAGATGTTTTCATTCTGCTTTGTATCCAGACACTTGCCTAATTTAAGTTGCTATTTCTGACGGCGTAGCTATAGACCCTGTTCAATTTTCTATGTAGATGATCATGACTTCTATGAATAATATATCTCATTTAAAATAATATATGTGCATATATGTATCCTGAGTAATGCGTATATGCATTCAACGTTTGCTTTAAAAACATAAAATTGTAAACATAAGTCTCCACTACAGTGATAAATAGCGCCCTGTGTGCGGCTGTGCACTGACAGTGCGTGAAGCCTGTTTCTGATTCTCTCTCTTCCCCTCTCTCTCCGCCTCCCCTGCTCATGCTCGCTGTTACTCAAAACAGCTCCTGGGTGGCTCAGTCAGTTGAGCATCTGACTTCGGCTCAGGTCATGAACTCACAGTTTGTGGGTTCAAGCCCCACGTCAGGCTCTGTGCTGACAGCTCAGACCCTGGAGCTGCTTCAGATTCTGTGTCTCCCTCTCTCTCTGCCCCTCCCCTGCTCACACTCTGTCTCTCATAAGGAATAACTGTTAAAAATTTTTTTAAAATCGTGAAGAATTTAAACGTTAATAGGGATTCCCAGGTTTCTACTCTTGAATTGTCCAGTTTTGTCATTGGTAAATGAATTCGTCTCCGGTGTCTAAATTTGGAATTAAAGGAGCATAAATTTGCACATAGTACTCTTTTAAAACACCTTTACAGCGTTTTGCCCTATTTCTTTTTTATTTTAATTCCAGTATAATTCACACACCGTGCTGTGTTAATTTCAGGGCCCTTTAATATACCCTTAATGTTAGCAGTACATGTAATAATGTCGCCTTAGGTAGTTCTTTTGGAACTGGGGACCCCTTTCCTATCTGTCCTCAGAGAGTCTCATGAGAAGTATATAAATTATATGACTTTTTGCGAAGAAATCAGTCATGGCGCTCTTGATTCCTTCTATTTCTTTAATCATTTTATTTTTATGTGATTAATGTCCCTGAGCTATATCTCTTCTTCCTTTTGCATTCTTCGGTTTATGATCACTGTCTTGTCATAGGGTTTTATTTTCGATTTTGTTTTGTTTGCATCAGAAAGATAACTCAAAAACTATACACCAAACCTTTCTGTTTTTCTGACCGAGGTCGCAGCGCCTGTATATTTTGAGCAATTCAATTTGAATTCCATCACACCTGCTTTCACACATTTCGTTTTCATCACTAGGCAGGTCACGTTCCCCCCCAATTTACATTGTGATTTCTTCTCTGACCGATACCTTATTTGGAAATGCATTGCTTCATTTTCAAATAATTGGGAATTTTGTGTTTATTTTTTTGCCATTGACGTCCAACCTAATTTCACTGAGACCAGAGAGTGTTTGCCATAAAATTCAGTCCTTTGAAAACCGTGCAGACTTGACTTGTATCGCAGCAGATTTATACAATCAGACGGGTGTTCAGAGTGCACTGCGCATTTTTGTTTCCATCAGTTTGACCACGTTTACTAATATATTGTTGAAGTCATCTTTACCCTTAATGCTTTTCTCCTGAATCCGTATTAGTTTGTGTGATTTGTGTTTTAAAATTACCCACTGCGATTTTGGATATTTCTATCTTTTCCTTTCTGTCCATTTGTATTTTTCATTGCTTTGTTATTTACTTGCGTGTGAATTTTAGATGGTGACATCTTTACTGCATGGGTAATTTTTCCTTATAAAATCTCCTTATTCTTCACAATTCAGCCCTCAAGTCTGTGTACTCTGCTGTTTAGAACCGTTACACCAACCTGCCCTGCTCAATTTTCACCTTGGTTAACATTTTTTTTTTTTACTTAAAATATTTTGTTACCTTTGTACTTCAGACGTTACTATAGTAATCAGCATATAATTGGATCTTGCTTTTTAATGTAGTCTGAAAATAGTTTTCTTTTAATAGAAATTATAATATTCAGACCATTAAAATCTAGTGTAACTGATACATTTAAACTGAATGTACTCTATTGTTAATTGCTTCTTATTGCCTGTTCTATGTTCCTTTTTCTGTGTTTCTTTTAAGGAAGATTGGCAATCTACATTTATAGTTTTCCAGCCATCCATTAGCTTGTTACATAGCATTTCACTATTCCTTACTCAGATTTTCTTGAGGTTAAAATATGCTTCCTTTAGTTGGTGAGGCTGATATAAATGAGTAATCCCCTCCTTCTCCTAACCGTGCAAGATCCATGTAACCTAATTCACCCTCAATCTCTTCTATCATTGTGTATTTCTTTTTTTTATTTTTTAATATGTTTAATATGTTTAAAAAACACAGATTCTAAGCTCTTCTAGCCTTAAGATGAGCATTGCATGAAGCAAAGCTGTTGATTTCGGGATCATGGACTTCTGTTTTAAAACATGGATTGTTTTATGGGAGCGTCTGGCTGGCTCAGTTGGTAAAGCATGCGACTCTTGATCATGTGGTTGTGAGTTTGAGCCTCATGTTGGGTGTAGACATTACTTAATAATAAAATCTTGAAGAGGTGCCTGGGTGGCGCAGTTGGTTAAGCACTTGACTCTTGATTTAGTCTCAGATCATGATCTCACGTTTTGTGGGATTCGAGCCCCATGTCAGGCTCTGCACTGACATCACGGAGCCTGCTTGGGGTTCTCTCTCTCCTTCTCTCTCTGCAACTCCCCACTTAAAAAAAATAAAATCTTTAAACAATTTAAGATAAAAATGGATAATTTTACAAATAGTCCTTTTATATTTTCCAGAAATATTTACTTGTTACTGTCATAAAACCTAAAGAAAGATGTCAATCAGACATGAATATGACACCGTTTTTCTTCTCAAACATGTCAGGTCAAATTTCTTGAGTTAATGAGCTAAATCATTAGCCTTGTTGGTACGCAGTATATAGCCAATAAAGTCCTAGAATTATAGATACAGTCTTGTGAAAAACCCGTAATCCACAATACATGTGCTGAGATACTACATTAGTATGTCCCCTTTTCTTGTTCCTGAAATTCTATGAAGACATACAGTTTCTATATGTATTTATTTGTGAACATCCCCACATGAACAACTCTAGCTGGGCCTTTTTTTTTTTTTTTTTTTGTATTTTGATTAAGTAATGCATAATACGTTGTATAAAAGCGACAGATCAGCAATTAAACTCAGAGTTACAGATGACCCCTCTAAATTCCAACAATTATAGATATAATTAAATGCAAATCAGTTGGGCATCACAATTAAGGACATTCGTGATGGGCTGGGAGGGAACTTGGCCCTATATTAAATACCTGTGCATTATCTACTTATTTCTACTTGGTATTTCAATTACAGAGCTACGCATTGTTCAAAATAAAGCTAAACAAAAGCACGTTTGAGCTTTAACTCTTCTTTTTGTCGTGTACCCTTTCTATCTCTCTCTGGTATTAACTAACTTCTTAACTCATCACTCAGGCATCAAGCTACTAAGATGGTTTAACAAATATTATAATTTCCTTCATTAGAAATTATGTCATCTTTACCAAGGTTGACCTTGGTCCTTTCACTGCAAATATATTTAATTAAAAAGATGAGTATTGTAGCTAATGTATATCTATATTTGATTAACCGCTGCTATTCTTTCTTCCTATCTCTCTAATGAGGTGTGTCTTTTAGGGTGTCGACAAATGGTCTGCACTCTCTCATGAAAAACGAATGCCCTGATTATAAATCAAGTGTCAGTGAATGAGCTACATTAAGCGGACTAGTGAAGTAAGGTCCCCGGGAGATCAATTATGATATAATATAGATGATCCAGCTCAATAACTGGTCATGATTTACAGAATAATGCACTTGAAATCAAAAGGGGCATGTGTGGTAATAATCAAATCTTTGAAGGTTTTTAACAATTCTCCATTTTCCTTTTGATTATGTTCTTTTTAAAAAAATTTTTTAACAATTATTTATTTTTGAGAGACAGAGTGCGAGCGGGGGAGCGACACAGAGAGGGATACACAGAATCTGAAACAGGCTCCAGGCTCCGAGCTGTCAAAAGAGAGCCCGACGCGGGGCTCAAACCCACGAACTGTTAGATCGTGACCTGAGCCGAAGTTGGATGCCTTAATGACTGAGCCATCCAGGCGCCCCCCTTTTGATTAAGTTCTGAATAAAATTGTCCAGTTAACTATGACTTCTCAGTCTGCTTCTATCCTGAAAAGACATTTTTTTGGTTTTGTTTTTAAAAAATTTTATTATTTATTTTGAGAGAAAAAGCACAAGCGGGAGAGAGGTAGAGAGAGAGAGAATCCCAAGCAGGCTCTGTGCTGTCAGCACAGAACCTGACGTGGGGCTCAGTCCCATGAACCATAAGATCATGACCTGAGCTGAGATCAAGATTCGGACGCTCAAATCCCCTTGGTTTCTATTAAGTCAAAGGAGTGAGTCCAGAAGGACACAGGTGCTGTGACTCAGAACAATGCTGGGAGCTTTGTGTGGACACAGATGGGGAACACCCAGGGCATGCTGAAGCTTTGAGAACTTTCTCTTCAATGTAGTTGAGTTACTATCACACAAAAGCTACCATCATAACCGTCTTGAAGTATACAGTTGGGTGGCATTAATTGCATTCACCATGTTGTGCAATATCCCACCATCCATGCCCAGAACCTCGTCTCCTCCCAAACTGAATGTCTGTCCCCTTAAGCACTAACTCCCCTTCCCCTCCTCTGGGGACATATTCCCCTCATGTATTTGAATCCATCCCCTCTCTGAGCTCCTGAAACCTCTCTCCACCTGCAGAAAACGGGCGTCCCGTTGCTCTTCCCCAGCCCCGCGTGGCCCGCACTCGTCTCGTGTCTCCGCTCTGCAGTCTCTGCTCTGCTGCCCCAGCCTCCCCTGTCCGGCTTTACTGGGTTAAACAGGGTCCCTCTAAATCCATGCCCACTTGGAACATCGGAATACGACCTCATTTAGAATTAGGGGATTTGCAGACACAATTAAAGATCTTGAGATGAAATCCTTTTAGATTGTATCGTGGGCCCTGAATCCAGTGACTGGTGTTCTTACGTGAAGAGGAGAGACAGAGACACAGGACGAGCCCCATGAAGATGGACACAGAGCCGGGAGGGAGGTAACCACCAGCCAGGGGACTCCTCGGGCCCCAGCAGCTGGACGAGACCAGGAATATTTCTTCAAAAGCCCGAGCGGTAGAACCTCTCAAACTCAGAGTTCCTAAAATGCAAAGCATAACTCAGCAACGTAGGAGACTCGTCGTAATCGAGTTTTACCTGTATTATGGGGAATCCCCTACAGATGGGGATGTCACAACGTCCAGCAAAGCCTGCGCTGCGCAGACACTGGAAGACATTCGGCTCTGTGTGCTTCGCGCGTGCCCAGACTTTACGGTCATTGTCACGTGTACGTGTGTGTGTTTGGACCGGAAAGCATTAGATTACCAGACTCTGTGTGCCATCCAGACATTTCCTGGCCAGTTTGACTGCTAAATGCTCCAGCTTCCCTGGGGAAGCATACCTCTCACCATGGTAGGAACGAAGCCACGGCAAAGGATACCTCATTAGTGCTGGCTGTTGCCAGCAGGGAGATTCTTGCCCTACAATGAAAGATTCAGAGAAAGCCAAGATGCTCTTTTAGGAGACTGCTGATCATTATTCAATCACCTGCCACAAAGCAAGGCTGTCTTCTCAAAAACAATCAACACATCTTGTTTAAATAAAGACAGCAGAACCCACATGAAGGACAAAGCCCAGAGTCTTTCTGCCAAGCCACTAATCCTCATCCAGTCTTAGGTTTTTAAAAGCGTTAGACATACGCATGTCACATTGAAGCCAGGCATCTCCAGGGCCGAGTGCTAGTTCTTATTTTCATCATTCAATCTTCATCGCCAACCTGCTCTTAATATGCTATTTGCAGGCAGACAGTCGGTGCCAGAAATAACCTGATCTGAAATCAGAGCGCATGCTTTATTCATCAGGTCTGGTTTATATTATTTCTGGCACTAACAGTAAAATGAGTGCATTGCTCCTTTGGAGAAAAACACATGACTCCTAGCTCGCAAAGAATGCCTGGTAGAACACCGTCTACCTGATGTATGCAGACAAGGTAGAGACTGGGGCCATTGTCTACCAAGGACACATACTCACTGTGCTGAGTGGATAGCTAAGGAGGAGGGAACACAGTTCTTTCTCAGTGATCCCTAACCGGAGAGCCAAGTAGATCATGATGATGTCAGCGAAAGCCCCGATCTACCCCTGTAACACCTTCACCGTGACAGTAACGCAGAAAACGCATAAGACGCTAAGTGCCATCTAGGAATGTAGCAGAAAGAAAAGTCAAGTGGGTTCAGCCTGTGCAGAGAAGCAAACCTGGTCTCAAAGACCCCATGGCGCAACCATTAGGATTGAACCCACTTGGATTGGGAGTGAGCAAATCTACCTTCCTCTCCTGCCTCTGCTGCCCGTCATAAAGGCACCCTGGCACACGGCTTGAATGCTCCGGCTCTCAGACGTAGGTCTCCCACAGCATAGGCACCTCATCCATTGGAACAGTGGGGCCACCTTGTTCTGGAAATCCCGTCCCTTTTGGCTTCTTAGGTCCTGTCTACCATTTTGTTTCAGCTCCAAGTTCTTATATGTCTCCTTTCTGTGTTTTCAGTTTCCTTTTAGAGTCGTCTTCCAGATTTCCCTGCTGATGGCTCAAATGTGTGATCTACAGGGTACTCACGACCCCTGCTACACCTCCCAGATTCTCTCTTTGCTCAGTATTCATTGAACTGATTCAAGTCCATGTTATCCAGCCAGTGCTCAGAGAGAGGTCATAGCCGCCTTCTCCTTTGCTATCCTTTCAGATTGAACCTTCTGATTATGCATTGAGTTTATCCACTGTTCTCTATCCCCACAACGATTATGCTCCTTCTGTGCCCTCCATTGGTGTAGCTTCACAAATTTTCAGTCTGTATCTGTTTCCTAGAGCTGCTGTAATGAAATACCAACAGCCGTGTGGCTTATGGCACTAGTGCCTCATCCCACCCACTGCCTCTGTCTCCACATGGCTTCTCCTCTGTGTCTTCGTCTTTCCATGATCTTCTCTCTCTGTGTCTGTCCCTCTGTTTCTTCTCTCATCACAGGGACACTTGTCAAATTGGATTAGGACCCACACTACACCTGTATCACCTCATCTTATGTTACTTCTTAATTGTATCTACCAGAGACCGTCTTCCCAAACAGGGTCACATTCATTGGTACTGGGGAGTGGGACTCCAGCCTATATTTCTGAGAGGCACCATTTGTCGATAACATGGTTAAATTGCTAAATTAACTGTGTTCTCTCCAACCTCAATGGCATCACTCAATACATGTCCAAGAGTTTTCTTTCTTGAAAAACGAAAATGCCCATGCATTAGGTCATCTTACACCATCCCTCATGACATATCAGTGCTCACTCTTGACTTACAAAGTCCTTTGAAATTGAGTGACAGAATGCATTCAGAGTCTACACTCTAATCACAGGTCATGAACTACAACGACAACCACATGAACTCCCTGGAATCTGCCAGCTCGTCGTGCTCTTGTTCCCGTCTCCAGGGCTCGCTCCATCCTTTCTCTGTAATCCCCTCCCTAGAGCGCTCGTGACACCACGAAGGCCTGTGAACACTGTCCTGCCCCCTGTGTGGTTGTCTCTGCCGTCTTCCCCTTGTAGAACTTTCCACTTATCCTGTTTTAGTATCTGTGTTTTAAGGAAAAGGAGAACTTGCTTGTTGACTCCATACCATGTATCAGACATAAATATAGATGCTTCACCACCAGTTCCTTGCTTAATCCTGGGAAATGCCTCTCAAACTAGAATTGTCCTCATTTCAAAAATGGAGGAAGTAGGTCTCAGAGAGGCAAACACACCCAAGGTTACGTGGCTCAAAATTGACGGAGCCATCATTTCAACCTGACTGTCATGCTAGTACTCATTCCACCTATCCAAGTCCCCTCAAATTTGTGATTATAATGTCCCCTCGGTGCCAAAATAGTATCTTCTTTATCTCTGGATTCCTGGAGCTTATCAGTGCCTTGAACTTTCCGAGGTGTAGATATAAAATGAGAAGTGAAATATAATTCCTCTGCCTGTTGCATTCTATATGAGTGCAGCATCATATTCGTGTTCAGGCTTAAATAATGATGTAAACAGTTCACAAAAAATAAAGTCAGGGGCACCTGGGTGGCTCAGCCGGTTGTGTGTCCAACATCATCTCAGGTCATAATCTCATGGTTTGGGAGTTTGAGCCCTGCATCAGACTCTGTGCTCACAGCTCAAAGCCTGGAGTCTGCTTTGGATTCTGTGTCTTCCTCTCTCTGCCCCTCCCTCGCTTGCTCTCTCTCTCTTAAATATAATTAAGCACTTAAAAAAAAAAGTAGAGTGATTGGTTCATTAAAGACCAATTCCCATGCATAAAAATCTGAACTATGATGTGGATACCTCTACCTTATCCACAATGATAAAACCAGATTTTACTCTGGTTTCCGAGTTGTGTATCATCCTCTTTGCTTTGAGAGAGATGTGCCAGAACCCCAAAATGTGGTAAATCTGAAGACCAGAAAGAAGGCAAATGTTGCAGAATCAACTTTCATCACGAGACACAGATAAATCAGTATGCCTTCACTTAATCAAGGCATTTCCACATGGGAGCACTTTTAGTGCTTATTATATACCAATTAAAACGGTTTTCCTTTCAGACAAGTTCTGAGCCGTGTGCTAATCACATTGCCTGGATAAACTTGACATGTGAGGAGATTTTGTTTTTAGTTTAAACTTTGGAACATACTGATTTTTACTTTAATTGGTGTTTGAAGCAGGTTTTGCAGCAAAACAAAAGTACTTCATTGAGTAACTTGAGTGCTTAGGTTTGAATAAGATTTTTTTTTTCACTTTGGCAAGTGTCTTCTCATACATTCCTTCATTTTCTCATACATACGTGAGCGTGTGTCTATGCACTTATTTGCACAACGTCTGTTGTTCTCTTGGCTCTTTTCATGAATCTCTATAAGAAACTGTTATGCAACACCAAATTTATTTGGAAAAGCAATAAGTCCGGATATACATCTTTACCTGCTCAGATTCCCCGAAAGCTAGGCATGCCCATCTGATCCTCCTCCCTAATCCTGATTAAAACCACTTCTAGAACTGGAATTGCTAGATCAAAATGCATGCACATTTTAAATTGTGGTGGATGTTGCAGCATCGCTTTTGCTGATGTTACAATGATTTACGGTTTCACCAATTATGTAGAGAGTGTTTCTCCATTCACTCATCAATTTGGTGAATGTTGTCAAACTTTGTCATCTTCCCCAATCTAATGAGCAAATGTTTTAATTTTAATTTACATTTCTCTTGATATAAGATTAACATATCTTCATAAATCAAATAACATTTGGTGAATGATCTATTTGTGTATGTTACCCATGTTTTGCTTTCTTTTTCTAAAGTTTATTTATTTATTTTGTGAGAGAGAGTGTGTGTGAGAGTGGGAGAGAGGCTGAGAGAGGAAGGGAGGGAATCCCAAGCAGGCTCTTCAGTGTCAGCACAGAGCCTGATATGGGGCTCGAACTTGGGAACAGTGAGATCATGACCTAAGCTGAAACCAAGAGTGAGATGCTTAACCAACTGAGCCACTCAGGCTTCCCACCCATGTTTCTCTATTGGACTTGTTATTAATTTATGTATGTACATCTTATATATACATTATATTTATTTTCTACACTAAAATAGTTTTACTTATTTTTTCTTTCTTATTTTTTTTTACCTTTTGATTTTGCTTATGGTGTTTCCCCACGCAGTGCTTAAAATGTACTCTAATATACTCATCTATTATTAAAATTTTTTAATGCTTATTTTTGAGAGAGAGAGAGACTGAGCATGAGTGGGAGAGGGGGAGAGAGAGGGAGTCACAGAATCTGAAGCAGGCTCCAGGCTCCGAGCTGTCAGCACAGAGCCTGATGCATGCCTGAAACTCACAAACCATGAGGTCATGACCTGAGCTGAAGTCAGTTGCTTAACTGACTGAGCTACCACAGAGAGAGAAAGGAAGAGAGAGAATCCCAAGCAGGCTCCATGCTCAGCATGGACCCTGACAGGCGGCTCAATCCCACAACCCAGAGATCGCAACCTGAGGCGATATCAAGAGTCGGATGCTTAACCAACCAGGTGCCCCAATTATACTTTTAAAGTATTATAGTGCACCAAAAGCTGTATTTGAGAAAATTTTGGTAAGACAGTTATATAGAAGAGTCTTGGAAAATGCAAAATGAATAGGCAGAGATGGTTGCCAATGACATTGTATTTATTTTGTGCACATGCTTCAGGTGCATGAAAACGTTGACATATGTATGTAATATATTTGAATATTTTATTCTCCCACATTAGCCTGATGATCTTGAGACACCTTCCTGATCACATGGCTAATACCATTAATGTACAATTTATGTCAAATGGAGGGCCTTTTTTTAGGGTTTCACATTATATTTACAAATAATATCTTCACACATAATAAAATTAGTGTGATATATCACAGTCTTCTACCAGGCTACAGCGTTTTCTATCATCTGACCACAATGTTTATTTTACTTTGTCCTGGAGGCCTCCTAGTTCACCAGAGGTATGTCTTCCTTAAGATTTTCAGTGTCTTGGCTCAGCACCCTCTGGCGTGGTGCTTTTGGTGAGGACCGTCCTTCTGTCCTGGGTTTAATGTTAGCAGACATCAGTGGTTTATACGAGTTCATACTTCTCTTTGAATGAATTTCGTCCTGACTTTCAATAATCCGCAACTTAACAGAGGACCTAAAATGACTTTATTCATAAATGTTGCTAACATTTAAATGTATAATAAATTTGGAAGCGATCTATTTTTTGTGCCATATGAATATTCTGCATACATCAGTAAGCGTTCGGAAATCAGTACAGTAGAGCTCCTCTCTGCCTCCTCCTTGCCTTCCTTTCTTTTTCTCCGGGAGTGCAAGAAGATAATTTTTCATCCCTGCCTTGTTCTGCAATACGCGTTAGGATCCATTCATTTCCTCTGCAACACAGTTCTGCTATGAATGTGAATCGAGTCGTGACTGCTGAACGCAGAGTGAGGACAGGTGGATTTTAATCCCAAGACTTTGTACCCTCTGGGTACGTGGTTTCCCATTTCTGAAACACAGTCACTTGCGCGCAATAATACGAATCACTTCGGACCACTCTTCTTGTGTGAGTGTCCTTCCACGGTGTGACATGAAACCGGCCATCTTTAGTGGCTGTGGGAATGCAACGTTGAACGGGCATCTGGTTGGAAAGTTTACCATTGCTGTGTCACCTCTGTCTCAGCGATCCCCAGTCTGCAGACAGCGTTTCTCAAGAACGCTATTTCCCCAGCTCGCACAGAGCCACAGCTGGCCTTAGTTACCGTAGCATCTGCACTTGGGCTCCGTGATCAGGCAAACGACCTTCAAGAACTTTCCAGTGTCATGAAGAATCCTACCGAGTGAAAGCAAAACCCTGCCTCCCTTTAGCCTACAAGATACAAGAGCTCTTCTTTTGCATTGATCTCCGAGGAAAGAATAGAATTAAATTTGAATGCATTCACTAGACTTGCAGATAGATGCCTTTTGACCTTCACGCTTGCTTGGCGATTCTTATTTCACAACTACTAACAGAAAGCTCGGAAGGATTTCTGAAGCCTTGTGACCGAGTCTTGAGGAGCACAGCTGTCTGCGTCACTACACCCTTATTCATCGCCTGCATCACATGTGTCTTTTTTGTGTTGATTCAACAAGTCCCTACGGGGTGCCAGCCTGTGTGCCACATCCCGCTAGATTTCCCGGTGAGCACAACAAGCGTATGTGATGTCCAGGAGGTTGTATCTTTCTCTTTTCCTACTGGCTTTCTTGTCCTATCCTATTTATCTTTCCTTGCTTGGACGTCTCACCAAATATCAGGTCTTTTTTTCTTTTACTGTTTCTTATTTCTGAGAGAACGAGAGAGACAGCGTGAGCAGGGGAGGGTCAGAAAGAGAGGGAGACACAGAATCTGAAGCAGCTCCAGGCTCTGAGCTGTCAGCACAGAGCCCAACGCGGGGCTCGAATCCGTGAACTGTGAGATCATGCCCTGAGCCAAAGTCGGACTCTTAACCGACTGAGCCACCCAGGCGCCCCTAGTATCAGGTCCTTAAGTGGCATTTCCACGTCACCGTCTGCCCCATTTACTCTTCTTGATTAGAGCACCTTCCTTGCCTCTCAGGGGCAAACCCAGCCCTCTCTTCCGTGTCTCCGTCCGGTTGGCCAATGGACACCCCACACTCAACTCTCTTTCACCTTGTCACCTGCTCTGTTTCCATGCTTCTCCATTCCATCATCTCGGATGCTCTCAAAGCCTTTGCTCATTTCCTGTTTTCTTTCGCACACTGCATCAGTTATTCACACCTTCAAGGCATTTCCAGGATGCAGCATCTGTTGCTTTTCTTTGCTAGAACCATCCATGCCTCTCTACTTGTTGAATGCAACAATGTACCTGGCCTCTCTCTCTTCACTCTCACCTCTTTCTACCCTCAGCGCGGGGGCCTGTGTTCCTCTTGGGAAGACATGAGCCGTCTGGGTTCCATCAGGATGCTTTAGGCTTTCACGTCTTCTCATTTGGAGTCACCACCAAAGTCGCCCGAACGACCGCAGCTCTGATGGAATCTGGCCCCTTTGGTCTGTGAGCCCTGCTTGCATTCTAAGCACCGCCCTCTACTGCGCCTGCTGCACAGAGCTCCATCCTGTTGCCTCAATATGCCTGGAAGATTCGTACCTCCGAGCTTCGGCTTAACTAATCCTCCTCCCTGAAAAATCACTGCTCTCGAACAGAACAATGCTCACCTTTCTCCCTGCTTCTCAACCCTGCTCAAACCGCACACCTTTGAGACACCTGCCCTGATCATCCAATTTTAAGATCTGATACCTCCCCACCTTTACATTTGTGAACACTCATAATCTGCTCTGCCTTCTTTAGTTTCCCATAGCTCTTATGTCCTCCTAAAATCCTAACTCTTGCATTTATTACGCTCTTGTGGGTCTACAAACTCACATAATTTCCGTAAATACAGAGGTCTTTATAATTGGCTCCCCTAAAACGCATCCCTAACAGCCAAACCAGTGTCTAAAATTTAGACGTAGTTCTTTCAGTATTATTGAATTAATGAAAGATTTAGTTAAAGAGCATTCAATGCAGGCAAACTTCCAGGACAGATAATGATAAAGTCCTTCCCCGCCATGGTGGTGTTTGGACTGCAATAACCAGCAAGTTAAAGCAAACGGTTTCCTCAGGAACAGATAACTTAGCTATTCTTGTAAAGATTAACTTTAAAAAGATAAAAGATATCGCTGCTAAAAAGCAAGACTGTTTACTCAGGAACAGTTAAGTCAGGTACTCTTGTAAAACTTAACTGGAAAATGTTAAACAGATTGAAGACATTTTTGTATAAACAGAAAGTCTAATCTGACGTAATAATTGTGATTTTACAGTTATAGTAAAAAATATAGTTAATGAAAATCTTTTCAGTGTCTTTATACACTTTGAGGATAGCTTTCATCAGTGATATGTGCTTTCAATATCTATTCCCAGTACCAGAAAAGCTTGTCTCTTTTTTTAAAAGTTCATTTATTTATTTTGAGAGAGAGAGAGACAGAGACAGAGAGAGCGTGAGTGGGGGAGGGGCAGAGAGAGAGGAAGAGAATCCCAAGCACTGGGTGTGCAGAGCCTGACTCCTGACTTGGGGACTCAAACTCATGAACCATGAGATCATGACCTGAGCCGAAATCAAGAGTTGGTCACTCAACGTACTGAGCCACCCAGGTACCCCAATTTTGTCTTTTCA
This sequence comes from Crocuta crocuta, assembly GCF_008692635.1. NCBI lineage: Eukaryota > Metazoa > Chordata > Mammalia > Carnivora > Hyaenidae > Crocuta > Crocuta crocuta. The sequence continues at coordinate 2,275,498 of NW_027528610.1, read as the reverse complement.
CTTAATACTGTCTTTTGGTGAGAAGATGTTCTTGACTGTAATGTAGTCTTCTGTAATCTATATTTTTCTCTAGGTTTGCTCTCTCCCCTGTGGAGGAACAAATTATATTCAGATGTGTGCCACTTGTAAAAGATATGCCTTGAGCAAAATTATGTAGAAAATTTACAGTATATATATATATATATATCAGTATATATAATATATAAATATATATCTCTTAAATTTATATGATGTATATATATCC
>NW_027528610.1:2250218-2274920 GCF_008692635.1 Crocuta crocuta | reverse complement strand
ATGCATATATATCCTATATTTATATTATAAATTATATATAAATATATCTTTTATATAAATTTATCTAGGAGATATATATGTCCTATATAAATATGCCAAAAAGAAAATTGGTTTAACGTTAAAATAAGAAGAAATATTCATCGAAGATGAAAAGAATTCATACAGATAAAGAGGAATATTTTATGGTGGTTCATGGAAAACTTGGGGATAGCTAGAAGAGTTATAGTCTTAAAGCTCAAATAATTACAAGAAGAAATTCAAATTTCACAGTAACACTTACATACCAATGGGTCAAAGGCTAAGGACATAGGGAATTAAATAAGCATAACAAATCAGCATGATCCAAGGGAAGTTTTCTTTTTGTTCTAAATAAACATGTATGACATCAACAGACCATGTTCTATTTTACAGTAACTTTTAATATATTCATGTCACACATGTCAGATTTACTAAACCTAATGTAATAAAATACTAAATGAAAACCCCAGTCTACCTGAACACTATCTTATTTGGATTCTAAAACTGTGCTTTAAAACGCTTAATAATTCAAGGTGGAAATCAAAAGAGGGCATCAAAAGGACTCTAAATCAAAGGATGTGATATATATATATCAAAATGTATTCTTTAGACCCAAGAAAGATTTTCTAAATGGACTCAGCAATGACCCATGAAACTAAGGGAAAAAATGATAAAAGATGATATCATATGATATGATGGAGAGAATAATATGTCTTCACATCAACACAATTGGTAGATGAATGGATCAGGAAAATGTGGGCTGTACGAACAACAGAATATTAGTCAGTGTCAAAAAGAAGGAGCCCCGCAATATAAGAAAGCACGGGTAAACCTGGAAGACATTATGCCAATTGAAATGGGCCAGACAGAAGTCGGAACACTGCATGACTCACTTTTGTAAGCAAGTAAGAGTCACTTTTTCAACTTAAAGGTAAAATGTCAAACTATGTTTTTTTAGGAAAAAATCTTAAGGATCTAGAGCTAAATTGATGCCAGAAGCATCCATACAAGGAGCAACTCATGCCTAAAACTGAGTATTGTGTGCCAATTACACTCCAAAGTTTTTAAACAGTTCATGAATCAGACTTCCTCAGCATCAAAACCTTGCTCTGCACAGGTTGTTAGCCCAGCTTGTCTACATGATCAGGTATCTACTTGACTCTTGAAGCAGCAGTGCTACTTGAAAGGGAGTTATACTAGATAAAAATCGATAATACTCAGGCAAATAGTATAGCATAATTTATATGCTCAGAGAAAAGACACAATGGAATTATTTAAACTCCTCAAGTAAACACAGAGAGAGCTCAAGAATAAAAAAAAAAAATAGAAGGCTGAATATAAGGGGAATAAAATCAAAGAACAAATACAATAAATAGAATCGTTATAAGCATGTTAGATATTAATCCAGCTATATCAGTAATTAAATATTAATGCTGAATAGAGATTAAAAGATTGTAGCAGTGTATTTAGTTTTTTTAAAATGCATCCATAGACTCTAAAGGAAAGCCATTTCAAATATAAAATCATCGGGGCACCTGGGTGGCTCAGTTGGTTAACTGTCTGACTTTGGCTCAAGTCATGATCTCACAGTTCATGGGTTCAAGCCCCGCATCAGGCTCTGTGCTGACAGCTGGAGCCTGGAGCCTGCGTCGGATTCTTTGTTTCCCTCTCTCTGTCCCTCCCTGCCTCAAGCTCTGTCTCTCTCTGTCTCAAAAATAAACATTAAAAAAGGTTTATAAATATAAAATCATAAATAGGTTATGGGGTGCCTGGGTGGCTCAGTTGGTTAAGTGTCTGACTTCGGATCAAGTCACCATCTCATGGTTTGTGGGCTCGAACCCTGTGTCAGCGGCCTGCTTCAGATTCTGTGTCTCTGTCACTCTCTACCCCTCCTCTGCTCACGCTCTGTCTCTCTCTCTCAAGAATAAATAAACATTAAAAAAAAAGTAGGAAAAGAAGAAAGATGTAAAATCAATAACCTAAACACTGGCCTTAGGAAAGCATAAGAAGGAGATGAATTTAAATCTAAACCAAATCAAAGAAAAAAATCACAATATAAATTAGAGCAGAGGTCATTAAATTAGAAAACATGAAACCCATGGAGAAAAATCAACAAAGCAAAAGAAAAGATCAATAAAATCATAACTTCGAGGCAAGCTAACTGACCAAAAGAGAGAGAAGACACAATTTAGTCATACCACATATGGAAAAAAAGCCATCAGTAATGATCCCATAGACGTGAACATATAACAAAGGAATATTATTAATCACTCTCTGCCCACAAGTTTGATAATTGAGATGGAAAGCACCAATTCCCTGAAAGACCAAAACTCATACCAGGAGAAATATGCAATTTGAATAGGCCTATTTGTGTTAAAGAAATTGAATCAATAATTAATGACCCTCCTGAAAATGCATGAGGCCACACAGTTTCACTGGAGAATTCCACCAAACCTTCAAGGGATAAAAATGTATTAGTTTACGATCCTGCTAGGCAAAGTCCTGCAGAATGAATGGTTTCAACACAGACATTTACTTTCTCACACTCCTAGAGCCTGGGAGTCTGAGATCCAGGCAGGGCCGAGGCTGGGAAGTCTGAGGTCCAGGCAGGGCTGAGGCTGAGAGTCTGTAATCCAGGCAGGGGTGAGGCTGAGGGTCTGCTATCCAGGCAGGGCTGAGGCCGGGAGTCTGCGATCCAGGCAGGGCTGAGGCTGGGAGTCTGAGGTCCAGGTAGGGCTGAGGCTGGGAATGTGCAATCCAAGCAGGGCCAAGGCTGGAGAGTCTGCGATCCAGGCAGGGCCGAGGCCAGGACTCTGTGGTCCAGGCAGGGCTGAGGTTGGGAGTCTGAGGTCCAGGCAAGGCTGAGGCTGAGGGTCTGCGATCCAGGCAGGGCTGAGGCTGGGAGTCTGCGGTCCAGGCAGGGCTGAGGCTGGGAGTGTGGGATCCAATGCAGGGCTGAGGCTGGGAGTCTGAGGTCCAGGCAGGGCTGAGGCTAGTTCCTCCTGACACCTCTCTCCTTGGGGTGTCACCCGTCTTTTCCCTCATACCTATTTGTGACTATATTTGGAGATAAGGTCTTTGAGGTGATGGAGTTAAAATTAAGGCATTAATTAAGGCTGATAATTCAACCAGTGAATTTTGGGAGCTAAAATTCAGCTCAGAACAAACAACGCTAGTTGTCTAAATCTCATTTATGAAAAAGAAAACATTTCTTAACTTATTCTATGAGACCAGCATCACCCTAAAAAAACACCAGATGCACACATGACACGAAAGGAAAACCACAGACCAGTATCTCTCATAAATATAGATGCAAAAGTCTCCAACATAAATATTACATAGATTGCTGTAATATGTAAAAATGAACATACACAATGAAAAAGCAGCATGTATACCATATGCAAACTTGCCTCCACACTTGAAAATAAATTTTTGGGGGCGTCTGTGTGGCTCAGTAGGTTGAGCGTCTGACTTCGGGTCAGGTCACGATCTCACAGTTCATGGGTTTGAGTCCTGCGTCGGGCTCTGTGCTGACAGCTCAGTCTGAATCCTGCTTTGGATTCTGTGTCTTCCCCTCTCTCTGCCCCTCCCCTGTTCACGCTCTGTCTCTCTTTCTCTCAGAAATAAATAAACATTAAAAAAGAGAGAGTGTGAGCTGGGGTGGGGGAGGGGCGCGGAGCGGAGACAGAAGGAGACACAGAATCCAAAGCAGGCTCCAGGCTCTGAGCTGTCAGCACAGACCCCACTGTGGGGTTCAAACTTGTCAACCAGGAGACCGTGACCTGAGCCAAAGTCAGACACTTAACCAACTGAGCCACCCAGGTGCCCCCCCGACACCTGTCATTTAAAAAAATAAAAGTGACGCGATTGTTATGTCAAAGATATGTCAAAGAATCAGTAACACCAGAAACTTCTGGAAGTAAGTATTAAGGAATTGCAGCATAGTGTCATGACCATGATTATTGCAGATCGCCAGTTTTCCCTGCAACAAGCAGTTTGACTTTGCAGTTAAAAACAAAAGCTCACTTAATGAGCCCCATAAAAAGGCAGTCACTTATTACAGGTGACCAGGGGAACGCCAAACGGCCATTTAAAGTAGCTGTTTGTATCGGGCTCTGTGTAAAATAAAATATTTTAGACAATCTCAATGTCTATTAGTAGAGAGATTGTTGTATAAACATGATTCTTTATAATGTACAACACAGATTACCACAATATCTATTTGTGTGTACTTTCTTGTATCTCCAGGTATATTATGTGGTACATAAGCACCATGTAATATTATCAGCAGAAATACGCGTGCGCACGTGTGTGTGTGTGTGTGTGTGTGTGTGTACACCAATTGGTGATAATAGATGTTTCTAAAGAGACAGCTGAGATAAGGAAGCACTCTTTGATGGGTCATGGTCCTTATTTGAATTTCGAAAAAAAAGAAAAAGCAAGCATCATTACATAGTGTTTGCTTTATAAAGTTAAAATTACAAAACTAATAAGAAGGCATTCCTGACTAACTGAAACAATTATGAGGAGAGTGTCCCCCGGATCAAGGGGTTCCACAGGAAATAGTGGTTGAGTAGAGACTTTAAAATTACCACATTATTATAAAGTTATCCATAATTTCAGGAGTACAGGGAAGAAGAAGAGACCCTATCGAAGAATCCAGACTTTGGGAATCGCATCTCATTTAACGATCACACGATTTCCATGGGCTCCCCAGCATTACCGCCTTTGTTAGAGGCGGGGTGATTGAAGCTCGGAGACATAACTGAGCAGGGTCACAATCCACTGACCATAGTGTCCGCATTGAACATGGTCAGTGGGCTTTAAACGTTCATGTTCCTTGGCACTCAGATGTCCTCACTTTATATTCACAAAGCAAGTAAAACTCATCCCAATGAGAGATATTATATAGAAATAAAATATTAGACTCAGCATCCTTCAAGAGGCTATCATTATGAGATCCATTTCTATATTCTGGAGCTATTCCTGCACCCCAGTAAATGACCCATATTCACAGTGATTTGTAGATCTTGTTATAAAACCTCCTAATAAAAATTCCTATGTAAGTATTTAATTCATTTCAACAAGAATTCATTAGCTTGTTTTACCCACGTAAGCAAGTTTGGGAGTAAAGTTCCATCCGAAGGTATTCGGAGGTCACTGGGTGTCACGTGCTGGGGCTCACACGGGAGATGCAGGTATAAAAAGGAGAGAGAGGAAGATGTCAGAAGGTGCAGACTATTTTGAAGGCGTGCGGGAAGCTCACGAATCACACATAAAAAAGTCAAAGGGCTGCCCTTTTCTCTGCGGACCTATCCTGGAGAATATACAGAAAAATAAGTATATAGCGCCAGCCTTAATAGAAGACGGCCGTGACTGCTTACTTAACCTTTCAGTCTACGAAGTGGGGTTGAATGCCCTCATTTTTCTATTAGTATCAGACTCGACTTATGTGTTGAACGTTTGTTACTAGGCTGCTGACATAACCATTTTATTTTAATTTTCAATATAGATCTTACGACTTCATTGCCCTCAAATATACTTCATTTAAAGAAAGTCTCCCGTTTAGTTTTTTTACCCATGTTCTGCATCATACACAACAGGGACTCCAGGGGATGACTTCAGAAAGAAGAGAAACATCACTGGACTATTTTTTTTTAATGTTAAAGACTCAGTTCAGGTGTGAGAAGCATTGAGCAGGAGAGTGAGGCCAGCAAGATGGCGGGTCGCTTCAATACCTGTATGGGAAGCAGATTCCAGAGAAGTGGAGGTAGAGCTTTGTGGGATGTTTGATGTTTGCCATGTTGTATCGAGGTCAGAAGTAAGGGTGCGGTCCATCCAGGGACTGGAGAACAGGGCTTCTAACCCAGTGGGAAGTCAGATTGCAGGCATCCTTCTTGGTAGCCTTAGATCATAGTGATCTTGTCTACAGCTTGGCCCATCCTTTCCTGACGTCCTTCATGAGAAATACTTCTCCTGGTCGGACTTCCAAAGGGTACAGTAATGCACACTGAGTTCTTACAATCCATCCAGGTCTCTCTCCCATCGCCCAGTTCACTCAAAGACCCGCCCAAAGAGCCCGTACATTCCGTCTTCATCCAAGTACCCCCGATTCCCATCATGGGACCCCACCTTCAAGACCTCATGTGATCCAACTCCTCTCCCAACAGCCCACCTCCTCATGTCATCGAACTGCGGGTGATGGCTTCCACAGGTGAACTTGGAAGGTCACAACCATTTCACACAGTGCGACACCTGTTTCTTCTCTAGGAAGTATCACCTTGTCTGTAGACACGGATTTGAAGCTTCCAAGGCCCCCGTTCTGATTCCAGTGCTTTCTGAAAGGCCATTGCTGTCCTCTCTTGAACTATAAAAGATGTTCTGATCAATCTAATAAATTCCTGTGTTTGCCTTAATGAGCTTAGACGCCTCCCTATCCACCACCAACGAGCCCACACCTAACAAAAGCATCAACATCACTATCGTCTTGACCAATCAGGTGACTATTTTTGCCTTTCAAATGATAATTTTAAGCCGCTAATAGATAGGTGAGTTAGGCCAACCAGTTTTACAGAATATCTGCAGCAAGGTCTTAACATGTCTTACTTTCCTTGATGGATAATTATTTTTCGTTTTGTTGTTTTTGTTTTATCAGTCTCGATGAGTTTCTTTTCTTTTTTTGTTTATTTATTTTGATAGAGAGAGAGACTATGTCTGAAAGAGGGGCAGAAAGAGAAACCCAAGCAGGCTGTGAGCTGTCAGCACAGAACTTGATGTGGGGCTCAAGCCCACAGACCTCGAGATCATGACCTGAGCCGAAGTTGGACGCTTAAGCGACTGAGCCACCCAGGACTCCCTCATTCTTGGTTAGTTTCTAAAAGTGTTTTCTCCCATTAGGTAAGCAAGTTCAGGGAAAAGAAAACACGGATTCACAGCACACAGAGGTCCTTTTCAGGTTCCTGTTGGGAATCCATAATATTCGGAAATCCGTAATGTCCATCTGCCGTGAGCATTTCATCATTCCAGTGAATGCTTATGTCCTAGTGAGCAATTACTCTACAAAAATAAGCCCTGATCATCTTACGTTAATTTCTGAGGGACACCTGGCAGTTTTTCATTTGGGAGTGTTAGATCCTCTCACTGTGGAGTGGACTTTGAGTTGTCTGTCAATAAAAAAATGGCCTACTCATGTAGTTAGCATTTTAAAAAATAAAAATTAGGGGCACCTGGGTGGTTCAGTCCATTGAGCATCTGATTCTTGGTTTCAGCTCAGGCCAGAGCTCTGGCTCTGGCTCCTTGCTGCGTATGGATTCTGCTTAGGACTCCCTTTCTGTGCGTCTGTCTCAAAATAAATAAATAAATAAATATGAATGAATAGTGAGTGAATGAATGAATGAATGAATAAACTGAAAATGAGCCCAAGAGGAGTCGTTTTCCATGCCGTATTGTGTAACATGACGCCAAACTTACAGCAAAACTCTGAATGTAGGAGATCTGTATTGGGGACTGTGATGTAAATAGCTTCTGTATTCTTAAAATCAGTAAGTTAGCCTATTACTAAAATCTGGGCATTTGTAGACCTGCCTCTGGTAGGCAGAGAATCAAAGAAGCAGATGTGGAAGGAGTATAATAATGACTGTGGGGTTTCATTTCTAAAAGCACAGAAGAAGCACATTAGCACCCACTGGGAGAGTAGGCTGGGACCCTGGGGGCTCCTGATCTACTTTGGCTGTAAACATTTTCTCTGGGTTTTGTACTTTGCTGTTTACTTGCTCCATCTGTTCGTGTGTGGGGATTTAGAAGTAGCCAGAAATTGGGGTGCTTGGGTGGCTCAGTCAGTTCAGTATCCAACCTCAGCCCAGGTCATGATCTCACGGGGCATGGGTTCGAGCCCCGCGTCGGGCTCTGTGCTGACAGCTCGGAGCCTGGAGCTGCTTCAGATTCTGTGTCTCCCTCTCTCTCTCCCTCTCCCCTGCTCATGTCTCTCTCTCAAAAATAAAAATAAACATTAAAAAAAAGAAGTAGCCAGAAGTTATGCAGTCACTCCTTTAACCATCGTCCCAGAAACCCATTAAATTTTTAATTAAAGAATTACCTCATCTTGGTTTTAACACTTGATATGGGATATTAATTGAAAAGCTACCGTATGACAATTACTTAGGAATGAGAATTTTTATCCACTGTGTTAAAGAAAACAATTAGTCTTGCAGCGGTATTTACCATCCGGCTCACACCTGGAAAAATAATGACCATGGCAATTCAAGAGTGTATTTTGATTACCCACCCATAAGAAATTATACACCGTACTGTGGCAACATTTCTGGGGTGTGTGTGTTCATGCACGCCCATGCATGTGCGCCTTGGCAGGGAGAGACACCTTCTTTTCAACAATGCAGAAGTTTTAATCTTTTATTTTAATTTATTTTTCGTTTTGGAATTGAGTATAATCCAAACTTTGTGCTGCAAACATGTCCCGTGAGAACTCTGTCCCTGAGCGTCGCTAGACAGCCGTTTTCATGAATGTGTCTGCTGTGATTTGCACCCATTTGAATCCAGGTCTTTGATCCTTGGGACGTGTTAACAGACTGCAGTAGCCCTTGAAAATTGCAAAGAAGTCAGAACGTGATGATAGGTATCGTTATTCTATGATTTGCCACATAAGGACCATCTTTCCAGTGAGCCTAACAGCGACTCTCCCTGATGGTCCCAACTTTCGGGAATATGATGTGACCTTTGCAAGCAGCCTAGGCCACTGAAGAGACCCCTCGCTTACCGTTCTCATTCTCTACTGCTATGCCACTCCGCTCAAACATCACTAATTTCAAAACTCCTCATTGCTAAATTTGACTGAAGACTTAGTATCTGCCAGGTTTTAGGTTACCTCTCTGCTGTGTATCAGTGCACTCCCTATGCAACCTCCTACAGATGATTATTGCATTGAGTCAGAAACAGATTTTATTACTAGTACACCTTATATGGTGCGTCCATGACCCTATTCGTGTTCATGAACTCAACACAGAAAGAAAACACAAGTCACAACCTCAATTTAAATTAAAAGCAAATTGAGGTACCTGGGTGGCTCAGTCGATTCGGCGTCTGACTTCAGCTCAGGTCACGATCTCATGGTTCATTGATTCAAGCCCCGTGTCCGGCTCTGTGCTGACAGCGCAGAGCCTGGAGGCTTTTTCAGATTCTGTGTCTCCCTGTCTCTCTGACCCGTCCCTGTTCATGCTGTCTCCCTCTGTCTCTCTCTGTCTCTCTCTCTCTGTCTCTTTCTCTCTCTCAGAAATAAATGAAACATTTTTTAAAAATTTAAATTAGAAGCAAATCACATCCTGCCTGATTGATGGAAGAAATGTCCTCCACAGCCAGAAAGACACAGATACTGGATTTAAACAAGTCTAGACTGTTACTGACCTGAAAAGCTGAAACTTCGTTGAGAAAAAGCCAATTACATCGAAAAAAATAAAAGTGCACGTAATTTCAGTCAGTGCTCAATTACAGAACACCGTAGGTATGTTGATAGATTGCCCTAGAAATAGATGTGAACACAGAATTAATGCCAAATTAAAATATCATTGGGGCGCCTGGGTGGCTCAGTGGGCTAGGCATCAAACTCTTGATTTTGGCTCAGGTCATGATCTCTCAGTTTTCTTTGATCAAGCCCTGTGTCAGGCTCTGCTGATGGCACAGAACCTGCTTGAGAGTCTCTCTGCCCATCCCCCGCTGGGGGTCTCTCTCTAGATCTCTCTCTCAAAAATAAATAAACATTAAAATTTTAAATTACAATATCACTGAAGATTGGAGACCCAATATAATGTTTGCAGATAAACACTCGAGTGTGTGTTGCTTATGATCGCAGCAAAAAGAATTTTCAGAGCATAGACTACAAGACTCTGACAATCAGATCTAGAAGTAAAATACACCGTCCTGTAACAAGCAATGGACGCCACAAACCGGTAACTACAGTCCTTAAAATTACTTTAATTTCGTGGCATATGCAAAGCATTCTCACTTAAAGTATCAGGAAACGATGTGTGGCCCATGAGTGGTGAAACAGCGTTTAAGGTACTTGAAGACCTTTTCAGGAGTTTAGTTAGAGATGCCGATTAAGCATATATACTTTATACGCACACATTAAATCGGTCGGATTCCACACTGAAGAATGGAAAATGAACACAAAATTGCAAGCTAATCGAGGGGAAAGTAAAAACATCTCATCAGTCCGATAGGCAGACAAGAAAGAGAGATAAAAAAGAACACTTGATAGAAAAGAGAAACACATCACGTACTACCAAAAAATTACCATACTGACAGTGCATATAAAAGGGGTGAGACTTGGAAGTAATAAATAGCTAAATAAAATTCCAGTGAACCAAGTTAAGTACGTGTGAGTCAGTGTCGTGTGCACAGGGTCGGTGCTGAATGACAGATTCACGTACACGTGAAAACACGACACTACCTACCATTCACGCATATGCCTTTGAGCGGAGAGCTGAACTCACATGGGCGTGACTCACACCAGACACAGTCACGAAAATGCTCATCTGTCGACACGTGGGTACAGGTTTTCCATAAGGGCCGGCTCGTGGAAAGATTTGCTTTTTAATGTTTATTTACTTTTGGGAGAGCTCAAGTTGGGGAAGAACAGAGAGATCTGGGGACAGAGGATCTAAAGCGGGCTGTGTGCTGACAGCGGCGAGCTCAAAACTCAAAAACCGCAAGAGCATGACGTGAGCCTAAGTCACGCGCTCAACTGATGAAGCCACCCAAGCGCCCCTGGAATGATTTTTGATATTAAAACGTTGAACACAAAATGTCACGCTTCAGCCTCTTCCAGCTACACGGGGGCTATGGGAACCATGTTATTCTTGTTTTAGTCTCTGTAGTTGTAACTGTTTTTTTACAATAAAAAGTTTCCATTCTGTAAGCATGAAGAACTAGCCCAGTGGATTATAAATGGAATCCAGAGGGACACGATCTTTTGAAAGCTTAGGAATTCAAATAAGCTGCACTCGCAGATATTATTCAAGACAGGGTCACAGTGCACCACAACACAAATATCTGGAAGACCACGATCCGAGCCAAAACCTCTCTCACTTCCACGTTGGCTTGTGGAAGTTTGGAAAACATCCTGGGATTTGGGAGAGAAACAGAGATGGGAGAGTATTTGTGACGTGCTACGTTAGCTACTCCTGGGAGCTACATGTAACATGTGGGAGAAATCATTTAGGCTTTACTGAATTTTTTTTTTTTTGAAAGAGTTTTCTTTTTTTTTTTATGTTTTTATTTACTTGTGTGAGAGAGAGAGACAGCATGAGCAGGGGAGGGAGACACAGAAACTGAAGGAGCTCCAGGCTCTGAGCTGTCAGCACGGAGCCCGACACGGGGCTCGAACCCACGAACCGTGAGATCATGACCTGAGCTGAAGTCGGACACCTAAGTGACTGAGCCACCCAGGCTCCCCGATTCTTTTTTTTTTAATTCAAGTTTGTTAATACTTATATACAGCGTAGCCTTGGCTTCAGGAGTAGAACGCAGACATTCATCTCTTACATGTAACATCCAGGGCTCATCCCAACAAGTGCCCTCCTCACTGCCCATCACCCATTTGAGCTGATTCTTGGAGAAAGTCTTCATAAATGTCCATCGGATCAAACTGGGGTGTCATCCACCATCGAATCTCCTCTGGAAATCAGGACTCAGAGGGCAATAATAAGCGCATGCCGATCCTAAATGTGTAGTGGGCGTGTGGTGGGTGTGCTATGTATCAGGCCGGGCCAGCCAATCAGCATACCTTCTACTGATGATGACGTTTCCCTTTATTGTGTCATAGCCCATGAGTCACTGCTGCCTGGGTGGGTCTTCGCCCCTAGTGACCAAAGCTCTCCATTCCCTCGAGGACCCGTAACACATTCATACCAAGTTCGCTCTGGGGACGCACAATGAGGTTGCAGAACTGAGTGGGTTTCCAAGGATAGTGGGGATCGTCATATTGTTGAGGATCTAACAGGAGGAAAAAATACAACGAATTCATTCTGTGTAGACAGACTGGGGACAAAAGCCTTACAAACACTGGAGAATTTAATATCACAGACTACATGTAAGTAGAATTCAAAAGAACGTAAATGATACCAGGACTCCCGACATCAGGAGTCAAAAATTTAACATAAATGCTTTAAAACAGTTTTTTAATGTTTAGTTATTTTTGAGAGAGAGGGACACAGAGGATCTCAAGCAGGCTCTGCGCTGATGGCACAGAGCCTAATGGGGGGGGAGGGGGCTTGAATTCAGGAACCATGAGATCATGACCTGAACCCAAACCGAGTTGGACGCTTAACCTACTGAGCCACCCAGGTACCCCTGGAAATGCTTCAAAATCCACAGACAGCCTTGTGATGAGAAGCACCCTATACTTTTTAAACTATGGTTAATTTAGGGCACTATTTTTGAAATTTTTTTGTTCACATTTGGGTGAACCACAGTCCACAACACATGCATGTATGGATGTGTCCCAGCTCTTAGTCTTGAACTTGTCTCCTACTGGGCCTTAAAGGCGTCTTTCAGTGATGTTTAAAATTTTTTTTCATTCTTTTTAACCCGCCTTCACATAAATACTAGCTTCCTTACGGGAAACCAAATCCTATAATGCTTATTACGGAGAGGATTGACTTGCTTTCGGGTTTTGTTGAGCCACAAATTTAAATTAAGTTCAAAATAAGAATTCGATGGAAATAAAAAGTCTGGTTGTTTATTTTGTTTTTGTTTTTGTTTTTGTTTTTGTTTTTGTTTTGCCCCATAAGCTGAAGGCCCAGGAGAGTTGATTTTAAGAGTAAGACTGTCTGGGAGCACCTGGGTGGCTCCGTCTGTTGAGTGTCTGTCTCTTGATCTCAACTCGGCTCATGATCACACAGTTTGTGAGTTTAAGCCGCACATCGGGCGCCGTACTGTCAGCTCGGAGCCTGCTTGGGATTCTCTCGCCCCTCCGCTACCCACCCCCCAACTCACACACACACTCTCTCTCAAAATAAATAAACACCTTTTCAAAAAATTTAATAAATGTGGGGCACCTGCGTCGCTCAGTCAGTTAAGCGTACGACTGCGGCTCCAGTCATCATCTCATGGTTTGTGAGTTCAAGCCCCGTGTTGGGCTCTGTGCTGACAATATGGAGCCTCTGTGGGATTCTCTCTCTCTCTCTGTCTCTTTCAAAATAATAAATAAACTTTAAAAAATTAAAAATAAAAGATTTCAAGATCCTGTAACATTTTAAGACCGATGGCATCTCTTAAAGTGTTGCATTTGGGGTCAGTTTGCTGAATGGCCGTCTCACGAACGTCGATCCCAAAACCACAGTCACCGCCTGATGCATGTGAACTTTCAGTAAGCCTGTGACTACTGAAACTGTGAATAACCTACATTTTTTATTAACAAAGACACCAATTGTCTTGAAATCTGCCCCGTATTGTGGAATTACAGCAGATTAGTTATCCTTTTTTTTGTTTTCCTGAGTGAAAACTGTGTCATTATCTGTAGCTCTCACACCTGACTCATTCTAGAAACACAACTCTTGGGTGACTATTTTCAAGGATTGGTGAAATCCAGTGTCCTTTTCCTCGTGAGTTGTGACACGCACACCCTGACACATCTTGACCGCCCTGAGTCCCATATCCTTCCCTCCAGGCTTTACCCCGGTGCCGGGCAGCGCGCGCTGTGAGACACGTTTGCACGAGCTCAGAACTTGGAGCTGCCCTGACCGGGGTTCGAATCCTTGATCGGGCTCTTCAGGGGCAACTGACTGAGGATGCATGGCTGAGCCCATTGTTGGCTTCATGTGTCCCCTGTTGGTGCTGGGAACAGTCCTGAATGTGCCACGATTGTGGCCAAGTCCTCATCGGTCTCACGATCATGATTTCCGTAATGGTTGTTCCCACTGCATTGAGGAAAACTCCCTTTCTCTGGGGTCCTGATAGTTTTGACGAAAACACACTGTTGTCAGGCTGACAACCTACAATAGGTCACAACTCCTCAAGCCCTAATCACCCTGTTCTGCTTTGTGGTCAACACCTCGCCCCAGATTCACACCCAAGACCCACGAGTCTGTTTCTCTACTGTTAGTGTCTTTTCCAGAGTGTTCTATAAATGGATGAACTATGCAAGGTATTGAGACTAGCTTCTTGCACTTAGATGAACACATCTGAAGTCATTCCCAGAACATTCTATGAATGGAACAAATACAATGTATGGCATGGAGACTGGCTTCTTGCACTTAGATGAACACATCTGTGCTCTTTTCCAGAACATTCTGTGAAGGGACAGATGAAATGCATGGTATGGACGCTGGCTTCTTGCACTTAGATGAACACATTTGAGGTATTTTCCAGAACATTTTATGAAGGGATCAAAAAGAATGCATGGCATGGGGACTGTCCTTTTGCATTTAGATGAACACATCTGAGCTTTTTCCAGAACATTCTGTGACGGGATCAAACGAAATGCATGTATGGACGCTGGCTTCTTGCACTTAGATGAACACATCTGTGCTCTTTTCCAGAACATTCTACGAAGGGATCAAACAGAATGCTTGGTATGGAGGCTAACTTCCTGTGCTTAGAGTTGACATTTGAGGACTTTTCCAGAATGTTATATGAAGGGACCTAACAGAATGCGTGGTATGGAGGCTGGCTTCTTGCAGTTAGATGAACACTTTTGAGGTCTTTTCCAGAACATTCTATGAAGGAATCAGACACAAAGCACGGTATGGAGGCTGGCTTCTTGCACTTAGATGAACACAGTTGAAATCTTTTATGGAACAGCCTATGAAGGAATAAAATGGAATGCATGGCATGGGGCCTGGCCTCTTGCACTTAGATGAACACATTTGAGCTCTTTTCTAGAACATTCTATGAAATGATTAAATGGAATGTTTGGTATGGAGATTGACTTCTTGCCCGTAGGTGAACACATTTGAGGTCTTTTCCAGAACATTCTATTAAAGGACCAAACAAATGCCTGGTATGGAGGCTGACTTCTTGTGCTCAGAGTTACATGTTTGAGGACTTTTCCAGAACTAAGTTATATGAAGGGACCAAACAATGCCTGGTATGGAGCTGTCTTCTTGCAGTTAGATGAACACTTTTGAGGCCTTTTCCAGAATGTTCTGTGAAGGGATCAAACACAAAACGTGGTATGGAGGCTGGCTTCTTGCAGTTAGATGAACACTTTGGAGGGGTTTTCCAGAATGTTCTATGAAAAGCTCAAACACAAAGGATGGTATGGAGGCTGGCTTCCTCCAGTTAGATGAATACTTTGGAAGTCTTTTCCAGAACGTTCTGGAATGGATCACACAGAATGCATGTTTTGGAGGCTGGCTTCTTGCACTGAGATGAACACATTTGCGGCTCACCCAGGCTGTTCCCTGTATGAGTCCTTCCACCCATTGTTATTGCTGGGCTCTATTCCATTTTGTAGATGGGCTTCAGTTGGTCTGCCCATCATCCAACAAAGGACATCTGGGCTGTTCCCATTGTTTTCATGATTACGAATGGAGCCATGATTACACTCCTCACTGACAGGTTTGTGAATGAGCATACGTTTTTTATTTCCATTAGGTAAATTCCTAGGAGGTGGGTTTCTGGCTCGTACGATAATTGGAGGTTTAATGTTAGAAGAAGCCACCAAACAGTTTTCCAGAGTGGCTGTTCCTTTCTGTATTCCCACCAGCCCCAGGTAAGAGTTCTTACCCTTACTATTATTAGTATTTTTTAAATAGATATTTTAGACATTCTCATCAGTAGGTTGTAGTTTTATTTTTTTTGTTTGTTTGTTTTAAAGAGATTGCAAGCAGAGAAGAGGGGAAGATGGAGAGAGAATCTAAAGCAGTCTCCATGATCAGCACACGGCCAGGTGCAGGGCTCAGTCCCACAACCCTGGGATTTATGACTTGAGCCAAAATGTCGAGTCAGACACTCAACCGACTGAGCCCCCCAGGTTCCCCATGGTTATAGTTTTAAATCACATTTCCCTAATGACTAATGATGTTGAGTTTCTTTTCAAGCACTAATTAGCTGATTATCATCTTCTGGGAAATATCTGTTCAGATTATGTGTCTAATTATTTTAGATTATTTATTTGTTGTGTTGGGTTTATTATTATTATTATTATTATTACTACTACTGAGTTTTAAAAATAGATTTTGGGGCACCTGGGTGGCTCAGTAGGTTAAGCGTCCGACTTCAGCTCAAGTCATGATCTCGCGACTTGTGAGTTCGAGCCCCGCGTCAGGCTCTGTGCTGACGGCTCAGAGCCTGGAGCCTGCTTGGGATTCTGTGTCTCCGTCTCTCTCCATTCCTCCGCCACTCTCTCTCTCTCTCTCTCTCTCTCAATAAATAAATAAACTTTAAAAAGATTAAAACAATAGACTTTTTTTTATCTTGAAATAATTTCAGACGTACACAAAGATGGTCATAGTTTATAGAGTTCCTTATTGTTTCCTCATCCTTGCTCCCCATTATGCTATTATCTCACTAATTACTTGTGGTATGTTTGTCAAAACTAAGGACGAGCCATGGGTGTCTCATGATTCAACTCCAGACACTTTCCAGATGCCATTACTTTTCCCAGTAGCCTCCCCCACCCTCCAAGTTCCAGAGTCCCCGTCTAGCATATTGCATCCAAGTTACTTCTCACGTCTCCACATTCTCTCTCCGTGGCCATGGATCAACCTTTCCTGCTCTTTTCAAGACCTCGACAGCCCCGAGTAGCAGCCGGGGTGTCGGTAATTTGCATCAGCAGGAGAAGCAGAGGTTATCTTCTGTGTCATTCGCCGTAGAACCAGCATGGCAGGTAGAACAACTTTTAGAAGGCACTGGAAGCTCTGTGCTTGTATCTGTGTAGGGTCCATGCCGTATTTAGAGGTTCGGCATACGTTGATTGAATGAATCAGTGAATGAATGAATGAGTGAATGAACCGAGGAAGGACTTGTGTGATGCCTATAACATTGTGCGTGCAGGAAGAGCAAAGCCACGGTGACTTACCAGGTTGTCTAGAATGACTTCTTCACTGTACGTGAAAACAGCATTGATCCTCCATAAATATTCTCCATTTATGGAGAATAAATATTCTCCATTTATGGAGAATAAATATTCTCCATTTATGGAGAATAAATATTCTCCATGGTCCTTCTTCCTGGCTGTGAGGGACCCAGCTTTATCTGAAGATTGGGTTCATCTCTGGTGGGTGAAAATCTTCCGCTCTCCCGTCTTTTCTTGGTGGCGGTGCATGTTTTAATGTACAGGAGCTAAAAATTCGTGCATCTCCCTGCAGGGTCTATTAACTGAATTGGGCTCCATGCATCCATTCAAGGTGCAGCCTCCACTGTGTTTTGGTTTTCGGGTTTTTGCTCTGTGTCACACCTTCACACCTGGGGGAGCCTGCCTCCCCTTCCTCCTTCTGGATTCTTCTTGCACCACGAGCCTGCTCTGCAACCGACGTCCGTAATCAAACATCTGTCCGGAGAGAGAGCACATACATCTATTTTTCCACTGCGTGTTAAACAGAACACACACACACACACACACGCGTTCACACGGCTTGGACAGAAACCCTGAACAAAGTGCGTTCCCAGCACATCAGGTAACAACGCTAATTATGCATAATGGACTCTCCAGGCATCAGCAGCTGCAGGTGTAGTTAAAACAAAGCAGAGCCCTGGAGGGGGCACGTGGAGATGCCAGATTTTAAGGAAGACTCGTCCTGTCCCTGAAGGCAGCCTCCAAGTGGTCGGTCCTCGGCGCTTGAATCAACATCGCCACCTGCCGGCCGGCCTGCAGAACTGCATGCCCCCGGCGATGCCCCGGGGTGATTTTCCACCGGCTTCTCGGTTATCCTAAAGCTTTTTCCAGCGCCGCGCGGATGGACATGCGCACTGTGCTGAGATGAAGCCTCGTGCACGATGGTGCATATGTAAGTATAGTTATACCTTGCATCTTTACAACTATAAATATAAATCTATAAATATACTATGTAAATATGTAACATTTTACATGTATACCTTGCATATTTACAAATATAAATGTAAATCTATAAATATACTGTGTAAATATGTAACATTTTACATGTATACCTTGCATATTTACAAAAATAAATATAATCTATAAATATACTATATAAGTATATAACATTTTACATTTATATTTAAGATGAGTATATTTAATACATTTTGTATATATAGTATATAGTAAATGTATGTGTTAATTTAAATAAACTATATAAATATATATAAGCTGTAAATAAATAAGCTATATATAAACATATAAACTAGATATAAATATATGAAACTACACATATGAATATATAAAATCTGTATGTAAACCTGTATTTATGCATACAGACGTCATCATGGCTCTTCTAACCTGATTCTCATGGGATCCTGAAGAATTGTTATCCTTCCTGATACCCAGATTTTCCAAACACAAAGCGGTACCGATTCAAAGCAGTTTGTGGGCGGATTAAATGAAATAATGAGCGTGCAAAGGGTCTGAAAACCTGTCCTGTGTTATAAAGTACCATTTCCGTGTTAAATGGTACCGTCACCTGAATTGTTACATCAGGCATTGGGGGGGATGGGAATTATGCTGACGCAGCCTGAAGTAAACACTTACCTAGCACATCATACATCTACCACAATGTGAGCAAGAAGTAGTTTCGCCTCTTAAGAAACACACTCTCTATTAAAGCCACAGATCCGTTGCCATAAAACCTTGTGAAAATCCAACTTATCCAGCCTTCCCCGTGGGTACTGGGCGGACAGGCAGACTTTGCCAAGTTAAAATGTTACTATCAGAAGCTGCAATTTCATATATGCGCCTCTGCGAGATTTTATAACACCTGCCCTACATTCACTGAAATATTTTTTCCTGTGTAGATACTTCTCCTTGCAAAGTCCCAAAATGACCTTATAGGTCGACAGATAGGTGTCTTCTCCCTCCAGCTACCGTGTGAGTGTACCAGTGTGTTACCGGCCTCGGACCTTTGCTAAGTGCTCACAATCCGCTAGTAAGTCACGGCTAAGTCGATTTCCAAAGTGAGGACCTTACCTTCACTTTCTGCAGCGTCATGTATTTTGGGTGCCTCTGCTTATCACCTGACGTTGAGGAAAGGCGGGTAAAGGCAATGAGAACATTCTATTGTGTGTTGTTCAGGGAGCCTTGCTCGAGAAAGGGGTTGTCTCCTACTTTGGCCTCCAAGTGGGGCCCAAATACTGCAGATATTTCCAGGAAAACCGTATGCTTGTTACCTTTGCAGTGAGGTCTCCCAAAACGCAGTGTTCTAATTTCAGATCAGTGAGCTGGGGGGCATTTTCAAAGGTGCATTTGCCCCAAAGTTGACTGTGATAGAACTTGGCCCACTGGCCATTCGTTTGTTACCCGGCTGCCTCTTCTGTTTCTGTTCACATCTGGCTCTTTCCGTGAAGCTCGTCAAGATCCCTCAGACATCTTGATTTCCTTTCACTTAGCAGGTGTGTCATAAATGTTTGGTAAATAAACGATAAGAGAAAGCAGGAGAGAATAAAGCAATAGGAACATATCTGAGACGTTGAATGGAATGGATTTGTTGGACAACCCTTTGGTCAGTTCTCGACATAATAGAACGATGATTCGGACACGGTCCCTCATTTCAGAGATGTTCTGACGGATGGAAAACGACATTTGACCAATCCTTACCAAGGGAAAGGTTAAAATGCATTTTTTAAAATTTTGTAATGTTTATTTATTTTTGAAAGAGAGAGAGACAGAGCACGAGCAGGGGAGGGACAGAGAGAGAGGGAGACACAGAATCGGAAGCAGCTCCAGGCTCCGAGCTGTCAGCACAGAGCCCCACACGGGGCTCGAACCCACCAACCGTGACTTCATGACCTCACCTGAAGTCAGATGCTTAACTGAGCAAGCCACCCAGATGCCCCTAATGTGTTTTTTGAGACTCATTGTCCTACTTAACCTTTGAGTATAAAAATGCTTTTTCATAAAAGGTTTCAAATAAAATCTGTATAGCTCGTTTCAGCTGGAAGGGAAGGAAAAATTCCAATGGAACTCTCTCACATGTAGAAGGATGATAAAGTGTCAATTTGCGGCTCCCTTTCTTTTCTCTGGAACAACCGGAAATGTATGGCTCTCGGTCAAAGGGACATTGGAAAAATAGAAAGCCCAGGTCCTGCATTTCCAGCTACCCACAGTTGAATTATTAAACTCAGCCCGTTGAACTACTGTGCAGAAGATTAGAATCGTTTACATTAATTTTCTTAGTCTCTGGTAGAAGATACTGAGCCTCCATGCACATCATTGTAAAGGCAGCCAGATCTGACCTCCTGTTCACGGAAAGCCTGAGGCCCAGACCATAACCCAACGATGGGGCTCGTGAGCATGCAGATTAGCGAGTGATCTCGAGATGCTTCAGGCTTCCCAGCTAGCTGCTTTTACGTACTGGGTGGGTGGGGAGCACTGGACAATTAACAGCATTTTCTATTGCTGATGAGTTGGCCTTCGACGGGGTTTAGGTGGAAAGTGCTCTATTTGTTTTTCGGTTTTAATTTACTTTTAAATTTTTTATTGCTTTTTTTCTTGACTATGTTTGACATATAACATTATGTAAGTTTAAGGTGTACACATATTAATTTGGCATATGTGTGTCTATACATCCATCATATCTATCTATAGCTATTTATCTATCTATCCACCTACCCAACCATCCATCTATCCATCCATCTGTTCATCATACCTGTTTACCTATCTATTTATCTGTCTATCTATCTATCTATCCATCCATCCATCCATCATATGTATCTATTATCTATCCATCAAATCTATCTATCCATCTACCCATCCATGCATTATTTGTATTATCTATCTATCTATCTCTTTATCTCTCTATCCATCCATCAAGCCATCATGCCCATCTATCTATTATCTATCTATCTATCTATCTCTCCATCTCTATCATAGTACAGTTGTCCTTGTAGGGAAAACGCTGTGAAATTTCCTCTAAAAATAAAAATCATACATTAGATCTACCAGCAGTTCTTCTTCTGGGTATATATGTACCCAGAGGAAATGGAAATAGGATATCAAAGAGATACATCCACTGCTGTGTTTATTCTTTGGGGTTTTCTTTGATGCTAATATATCAATTTCCAGTAAGGCATGTTTAGGCGGAAAGTTGGTTTTAATAGTCGGCACAGCAAGAGAGAACCTTCAACATGGGAGTAGTGAGCTGACGACCCCCCCAAAGAGCCTAATCGCCAGAATCTCTTGATTGGCTCTCTTACATGCCCAAAGGAACTTTGCAGATGTGATGAAACATCGTGAAATTGGGGGACTCTCCTGGATCTTCAGGGTGAGCCCAGTGTCACCTCAGGCTCCTCATACCAGGGAGGCAAAGAGAGGTTTGCACACACACAGAAGAGAAGAAGGCACAGTAGCCAGAGAGAGATTTGAAGACGGGAGGGATGTGGCTATAAACCCAGGGACGCCTGGAGCCCCAGAAGCTGGGAGAGGCAGGAAGGACCCTCCCCTGGAGGCTCTGGAGGGAGCACAGCCCTGCCCCGCCTGGATCTCAGGGGTCCTGCCCCTCCTGGATCCCAGAATTTGGGAAGATCAATTTATTGTTTTAAGCTAGCAACACTGTAATTTTTTAAAAGCAGCCACATGAAACTTTAATACACCATGGAAGGCTGTTCTGGAAGGCTGTTGTGGCTACCTTTCAGGTAGGCTGCAAGTTCTGTTAAAGTATATTTTATTTATGATTTTTAAATTTTTTATTTATTTTAGAAATTCAAGTATAACTAACACAACATGTTGTAGTTGTTTCAGGTGTATGGTATAATGATTCAACAGTCCTACACATTACTCGATTTATTCTTATAGTCTCTCGCTGTGATAAAGTGCACACAGTAGAACACTTTCCATTCTAACCATTTTTAGATGTACACCTCTTTGGCCTTTAGAACATTCACAGTGTTGTACAACCATCACCTCTGACTAGTTGCAGAGCATTTTCAACCCCCACTAAGAAAATGCTGTGCCATTAGAAGCTGTTCCCCACACCCTCGCCAACCCCGGGCAGCCCTGAATCTACCTTCTGTCTCTATGGATTTGCATATTCTGGACTTTTCATATAAATGGCATCCAACGGCTTCTTTCACTGGGCACAGTGTTTTCAAGGTCCATTTATACCATGTTCCACAGACTCGGATGGCTGTACTAGGAAGGAAGGAGGAAGGGAGGGAGGGAAGGAAGGAAGGAAGAAAAAATAGATATGGATGGAAACAAGGAAAGAAAGATAGATATGGATGGATGAAAGGAAGGAAGGGGTGAAGGAGGAAAGAAGAAGGAGGGAAGAAGAAGGAAGAAAGGAAGGGAGGAAGGAAAGATAGATATGATGGATGGATGATAGGAAGGGAGGAAGAGGTGAAGGAGGAGGGAAGGAGAAGGAAGGAGGGAAGAAGGAAAGAAGGAAAAATAGGTATCATGGATGGAAGGAAGGAAAGATAGATATGATGGATGGACAAAAGTAATGAAGAAAAAAGGAAGAAGGGAGGGAGGGAGGAAGGAAAGAAAGATGATGGATGGATGATAGGAAGGGAGGAATGAAGAAGAGAAGGAAGGAATGAAGAGAGAAACGGAGGGAGAGAAACAAATATTGACAAGTATATCCGAGATTGGAAAGAGTATCCTTCCTGATGGGAACCTTTCCTTCTGGATGAGCTTGTGGGGAATCTGAAGGAAGGAAATAGCCGAGGCATCCACTGATTGATTCCCACAGAAAATCCCAGTGGAATGGGTAGCTCCCCACTTCTAACCATCTAGACGTTTCAAAGATCAAAACGAAATAATATGCCCTTTGTACATTATTGTTGTGTAGACGTCTAAAACCTGAGTCATGTTACGTCGCCCTCAGGCAGGCAGATTTCCACCCCTGACACTGCAGTTATCAAACACGTTACATTCCTCATTGGCGTAGCTAAGCCCGCCTTCGTTTTGCAAGTTTCTTGGTAAAAAGCTCTTCTTACACATCTCAGAATATGAAAAGATTTGGGAAAGAAATCAGAAACCGTATTAAATGAGCAAAACACAGTTGCAAGTTATATATGATCTCACAGTGTCAACGATTTGTCTTCACACGCAGAAGGCATAAAGATACCACAACAAAGTGATTTCCATTTGGTAGGTTCCCGGATGTTTTGTGTCTTCACTATCTCACTTTTTTAGACGTGCAGATCAGGGATACCAGAGGTTGGGGGTGCTTGGGTGGCTCAGTCGGTTGAGCATCCAACTCTTGATTTTTGTCTCAGGTCATGATGTTACAGTCATGGGATTGAGCCCCATGTCGGGCTCTGCCCTGAGCATGGAGCCCGTTTAAGATTATCTGTGTCTCTCTCCTTCTGCCCTTCCCTGACTCGTGCATGCCCTAAGAAAATTTTTTAAAAATTAAAAAAAAAAAAAAAGAAGAGGTTGGATTTGGACCTAAATCCCCTGTGGGTGAGGACTATTACCTACTGCTGGAAAACTAATCCAAGAAGGCCATGTCGTTTGTGCGTTTCATGGAAAGTACCTCAAGGTCACAAGTCTTCATATACACAGGGTTTGATTTTTTCATTTTTTTAAATATTCATTTATTTTTCAGAAAGAGAGAGGGAGACATAGACTCTGAAGCAGCTCCAGGCTCTGAGCTGTCAGCACAGAGCTCGACATATGAAAGTAGACACACAGTTCTTGACAGAGAAGGAATCCGGCATTAAAAGGCACCTGGGAGTCGTATCCTGGGGAAATTTTATAGTAATAACTGGAGATCCTTACAAAGTGAAGCAAAGGAGAAAAATATGGAACAAAAACTACCCTAAAAGATGTAGAAGGAATTTAATGCAATGTGCCCCCAGGTATCATGAGTGATTGCTGTTGAAAGAATACATACACATAATGAGACGTTGGGGCTTCATTTCAAGTTGTCAGCATTCATTCACTGGCTCGAGATTCAGTTCAAAAATTACGAGAACGCGCACCAGAAGAGGTTTAACATCAGACTGCCTTTAATTAGTACCTTGGAGATGAATGTGCGTTTCTTCGGACTAATTCCCTCATTTCAAAGTTGTGCTCCACGACTTCTCTCTTAAATTGAAGGTGCCACTTTCCGAAATGTGTGTAAATAGACATAACTCAAGGACGGAAGATGTCAGGGCTGCGAAGGGGTAGGGGGGAGGCTGGGGAAAGGTTCCCAGTGCCTCTGAGATGCTCTGGGCCTCCTCGGGAATGTTTGCTTCCCGCAGCTCGCGAGCAGCATCAGTCACCGAACCACTAATTAAAACTACGAGGATCAGGCTCCTGTTACAGGATCAGCTTTTTTCAAAGGAGAAGTCTTCCGGCTGGTTGAAGCAGAAATGGATTCATTAATGCGCAGCCCCTAATTAACAGAATTTGTAAGAGCTTCAGAGAGTGATCCAGATATGTCGGAAATGACATGGCCAGGAGAAGCATCGAGGCCACCACAACCCTGTCCCCATGAAAAGCAGCAGCAAGAGATAGAACCCAGGACTGCAAAAATATATATATAATATACAATATGTGTATTATATAATATATGTGTATATATAATGTGTATTACATAATATATAATAATTAGATATAATACAATA
>NW_027528610.1:2230789-2248980 GCF_008692635.1 Crocuta crocuta | reverse complement strand
ATTTTATATAGTATATGTCATATTATATACCATCATATATGTCCCTTCATCACCACGGTAACCAGCAGGGCTGAGTTCCACCATCCATTTATATATAAAGTATATAAACATATAAAACACATAATATGTAATTATTATATGACATTATATTTTAGATAGTATATGTCATATTATATACCATCATATATGTCCCTTCATCACCCCAGTAACCAGCAGGGGCTGAGTTCCATCAGCTATTTTATATAAAGTATATAAATATATTACATAAAATATATAATATATGACATTTTATATAGTGTATGTCATATTATATACCATCATATATGTCCCTTCATCACCCCAGTAACCAGCAGGGGCTGAGTTCCATCAGCTATTTTATATAAAGTATATAAATATATTACATAAAATATATAATATATGACATTTTATATAGTGTATGTCATATTATATACCATCATATATGTCCCTTCATCTCCACGGTAGCCTGCAGGGCTGAGTTCCACCGTCCATCCTTCACACCTGTGTGGCATCAGTTACCCCATCCAGGATCCAAACTCCAGTGAGAATTCTTTCAGCTCCTTGCTCTCAGGCTACCTGCCTAGGAATGGGTGGCATTGAGAGATACAGTATTTCATAAAACCACTGCTATCGGCAAACCCAACTATGCATCAACTTAAGAAAAACACCATCAAAACAAAGTTAGTGTCACGATGAATCTTTTAAACATTAACTCTGTGTATTTATGTCAACCATTCTGTGCGGGAAATACGTGAAATCGTGTTAATAAGCAGTCGGTGTTCATGGAGGTGTGTAATGATTCTTATAGGTGGATTGTCAAATAACACTGGAGATTATAGCCTTATGTATTTTTGAAGTATGAACACGATGATATGAACCATAATATTATCAAATAGCATTTGCCCATCAGAATTCTACTTGCATGTAATTTAAAACGGAAAGATAATTTCCACTGAGGGGGAAAAAAATCAATAAAGGAATCTTCAGCAATTTGGAAAGATTAAGAGTTTGTCAAAAGTACAACAGTGCCCGCATTTAAAAAATAATGGGCTCGTGACTCTGAACAGGAATGTTTAACTGGCAAGGATCGCAATTTCGGGAAGAAACAGTATTTGGTACTGAAAACAATAGAATACAGAACGAGAAATGTTTCTAATATACGAACTAGACTCAAACATTACGGAGCACCTGGGTGGCTCAGTCCCGTGAGCATACCACTTTGGCTCAGGTCATAATCTTGCAGTTCTTGAGTTCAAGGCCTACATCGGGCTTTGTACTGGCAGCTCAGAGCCTGGAGCCTGCTTCAAACTCTGTGTTTCCCTCTCTCTCTGCCCCTCCCCTGCTCATGCTCATGCTCATGCTCTGTCTCTCTCTCTCTCTAATATAAAAAAACATTAAAAAAAAAAAAAACCTGGGTATTTCCAGGAATCAAGAGGACATGATCTGCTTCTCCAGGCCGCACGGAATGAGGGATGAGAGATGTATTCCTATATAATACATACACGTGTATGTATAATACATGTAAATATACACGTGTGTGTCTATATTCTACACAGAAACAGAGAAGAAACAGGAGACCAGATACCTCAGTTCTGTCCATGTGATGGACATGTTGGTATCAAAAATATAACTTTCTTGCATAAAGCCAGTTAGACTTCAGGGTGTATTCTGTAGAATACCTGCTATTTACTCCAGGTACTGAAGTATTTTTTGTATCTGTGAAAATGCACTGATGTAACATCCTGTGTCTTTCTATACTCATTTCATCAATGTTAAGAAAATTCCCCCAAATTAAGGTACAACTAAATTCAGTGTTAAAAACCTAAACCTATTTTAAAACACATCAACATTTTTTTTCTGAAATATTTTGGTGGATAATTGTGCTTTTCTGATAACCACATGGCCTTTGAGCATGCATAAATCAGTATTAATTCTTAAAACATCAACTCTGTTTACAATATTGGCCATGCCCGGAGCACCTGGGTGGCTCAGTGGGTTGAGCATCCAACTTCAGCTCAGGTCATGATCTTGTGGTTTGTGGGTTTGAGCCCGATGTCAGGCTATGTACTGACAGTCCAGAGCCTGGAGCTGCTTCGGATTCTGCATCTTGCTTTCTCTCTGCCCCTCTCCTGCTCATGCTTTGTCTCTCTCTCTCTCGAAAATAAGTGTTAAAGATATTTAAAAAAAACAATATTGGCCATGCCTTTGTCAGCTCACCACTGTAAATAAGCTACTGATCTTTTTGCTTTTAAGTTTATTAATTTATTTTGAGAGAGAGAGGGAGAGTTAGAGACAGAGAATTGAGAGGAGGAGGGGTAGAGAGAGAATCCCAAGCAGCCTCCACATGGTCAGCACTGAGCCTGATGCAGGGCTCAGAGTCACGACCATGACTCCATGACCTGAGCTGAAATCAAGAGCCAGACACTTAAATATCCACTGATAAGAGAAACAANCAGAGCCTGGAGCTGCTTCGGATTCTGC
Source organism: Crocuta crocuta (assembly GCF_008692635.1). Lineage (NCBI taxonomy): Eukaryota > Metazoa > Chordata > Mammalia > Carnivora > Hyaenidae > Crocuta > Crocuta crocuta. The sequence continues at coordinate 2,246,481 of NW_027528610.1, read as the reverse complement.
ATCTTGCTTTCTCTCTGCCCCTCTCCTGCTCATGCTTTGTCTCTCTCTCTCGAAAATAAGTGTTAAAGATATTTTAAAAAAACAATATTGGCCATGCCTTTGTCAGCTCACCACTGTAAATAAGCTACTGATCTTTTTGCTTTTAAGTTTATTAATTTATTTTGAGAGAGAGAGGGAGAGTTAGAGACAGAGAATTGAGAGGAGGAGGGGTAGAGAGAGAATCCCAAGCAGCCTCCACATGGTCAGCACTGAGCCTGATGCAGGGCTCAGAGTCACGACCATGACTCCATGACCTGAGCTGAAATCAAGAGCCAGACACTTAAATATCCACTGATAAGAGAAACAACAAAAACAAATCTAAAATGGAAAGTCCACATATATTCAAAAGCCCGGGAGATTTTTTTTAAGCAAAGCAAAGGAACACAGCACGAAACTATATTTTATGGGGTAGTTATTTTGTAAGCCCCAATTTCTCTGTCGCCCTTTTTTAATGAAGAAATATGTTCTGTCCTTGAAGCTTGAGGTCCTCATGAATATTTTCAACAATTAATCATTGGGGATTTCTTAAATTGAGAATTCTGTGAAGAGTACTTGAAATTGCATATTCAAACAGTACAGCCACTAATTCTTTTAATTGTTTAGATTGACCTTGCTTCTCCGGGAAGAAAACAGGCTCCTCTACAAAGCACAAAATAATCATTCCTTGACTAAAGAAGATTCAATTAGATTTAATTTGTCCAATCAGGAATGATAAACAGAATATAATTTGCCTTACAAAAGAGGAAAGCTTCATTCAGGGTCATTTCTGGTAGGGTTGTAAAACATTCCATTGAATTTCATCGGAGGCCAAAGATCAGCACGCAAATGTTCCATAACTGTTGTACTTAAACATGTAATTATTCATCTGGATATTTTTGGACACCTCTGAAAACAGGTAACGACGCGGGAATCAACAAATACACATCGTGGTGAGGTTGGACTTAACATCTTAATTCAGCGCGACTAATCACACCATCATCTATCATCGAACTCTCCCACAATAAATTGTTACCCCATGAAAATGTCATATTACAAAGCAAATAATGAGTCTCATCAATGAATCATCTTGAAGAACACTGAACTCTGCCTTCTGCGAAGGCATACATTTAAAAAAATGTGTTCTTCATCTTAAATTATCTTAGAGAGCAAACTGCCACCTTTTTAAAAAATTATCTTAGACTCAAACTGTGTCCCTGCTCACTGGTTTATAACCGTCGATGGTAGTGTTGCTCGCTTTCGTGGTGAATGAAAAGAATCCAAACATCATGGAGAAAAATTGGAGAAGAAGAAATCAGTGCATGGAAAATTAGTCATCCGTTCTTCAAAATTATTCATTACATGCTTCAAGGGCATGGAACAGAGACAGAAACTCCAGAGGCGATGATTATTGAGTTTGTGTTCTTTTGACACACACACGCTGTGATCTAAAATCAGATAGGATACATTTTAAGAACCATCTGTCTTCAAAATGTCTGTTCAATATATGCTGAATTTTTACAGATAATACGGTGGTAAATTAGGATATGCCATATATTGGAGATGTATGTTTGCATCGTTAGTCTCTGAAGTCTGGATTAACTATTCTGCAGAATTCGCTGGTCCTGGGAGAAATTAAATGTTTGTGTACAGTTATTCTTATATTAAGCATTTGACTATCCGTGTGTTATATATATATTTGTATTTGTATTTATATATATTTATAACATATAACCCCTCAGGTAATAAAATTTTAATTTAAAAAGAGATAAAAATTTTTCTTAGGCCAGCCAAACCTCAATAGTAATGGCACTATTTGCTAACATTTGTAATCAAGTGTTAAAAAATACAGACTTCCAGAAATCAGCCATTTATAATATGTTTCACCCATTTGGAGAACAGTGAGATGGTATCGAATGGGAACATAGATGATCCATATGCCCCTGCAGTGGCAATCCTAGCTGAGCACCACAGACATCACAACATATGTCCAGCCAAGACTTGCACATGCATTTGTACCGTTTTTATTCAAAACAGCACACACACACACAATTGGAAGCAAGCCATATGTTCATCGAGAACTGAATGCATGAACATATTTTGTTTACCCATTTATACAATGAATAGTATTCATTAATCAAAGGAACGTAGCGCTGGCGAATGCAACAACAGAGATGAATTTCACACACTAGGCTGACTGAAAGAAGTCAGGCACAGACATCTGCCTACACTCGTGTTGCCATTTGCATGAATTTCTAGAGAAGACAAAGCTAGAGAATGGTCCATGGATCCGTGTTGGGCTGGGGCCAGGAGGAAGTGGAAGGGTTGGCCACAGAGGGAGAGAGAAGTTGTTAGCGTGCTTATGTCTTCATTGTGGCAGTAATGACCCCCAATTATACAATTGCCAGAACCTTACACGTTAAAATGGGGGCAATCAATGTATGTTCACTGTACCTCAGAAAAGCTGGAAAGTATATTACTTTATACACTGACTTTCATGGTTGACTTGGTGTATTCTCTCACCTGTCTGTCATCTGTCATCTATTATGTATCCTCAACCAACTGTATTTATCATATGTCAATCATCTATTATCTACTTACCATATATCTGTTATCTACCTATCTATCCATCCATCTTATATCTTCTATTTGTCTATCTCTCCATCCATCCATCCATCATCTATTATCTACGTATCTATCCATCTTCTACTTCCTGTCTATCTATCTATCTATCTATCTATCTATCTATCTATCTATCTATCTATCTATCTTATCTATCTATCCATCTATCNCTTTCATGGTTGACTTGGTGTATTCTCTCACCTGTCTGTCATCTGTCATCTATTATGTATCCTCAACCAACTGTATTTATCATATGTCAATCATCTATTATCTACTTACCATATATCTGTTATCTACCTATCTATCCATCCATCTTATATCTTCTATTTGTCTCTCTCTCCATCCATCCATCCATCCATCATCTATTATCTACCTATCTATCCATCTTCTACTTCCTGTCTATCTATCTGTCTATCTATCCATCCATCCATCCATCCATCCATCCATCCATCATCTATTATCTACCTATCTATCCACCTACTATCTATCCATTCATGCAACCATCCATCCACCATCTATCTACTGTCTTTATCCATCTATCCATTCATCCATCCATCCATCCATCCATCCATCCACCATCCATCATTGTTGAACCAGATATCACCAATGACGCCTAGCACGAATCTGCTGTAGTCCCATACCAAAGAGATTCAGGCAGTTTGCTGGCAGGAGCCTGGGACGTCTTGACTCCAACATTTATCTACTTAAATCTCTCTGGAAAAAAATGCACAAAATCACCTCCTCATCCTGTCCAGTTAGTTGTCTGAGTGTTTCCTGGAGCCACTCTTCCTGTAACAGACTTCAAGAAAGAACTGAGGATCCTCATGACAGGCAAGGTTGGAGCATTGGTGACGACCCATTTTCCAGACAAGATATATATCTTCTACATCTTGTCTTCTCTTTTGACCAGATAGGAACCTTGCAGCTGAGCTCTGAAATGCACATATGTATCCAATTTAGCTTATTTTTCTTCTATGTGTGGGGAAACAGGCCCTAAGAGAAGGAGAAACGTGCCTAACATCACTTACATAGCAATGGTCAGGACTCAGTTGAATTAAACTCCAGCACAATAAGGTGGGATATAAAATAGCATCCATTACATAAATGTGCCAAAATGCATTAGAGGGGTCCATTTCAAACCTATTTTCTGTATATTGCTAGCAAACATTTTATTCTGCCAGAAACCATTACTGATATACATTTGTAGTATCTCCTCTTGAAAAATGCATTGCGTTTCCATCTAGAATATGAAAAAATGCTATTAATAATTGATGCTACTTTATAGTACAGTTTTATTCCACACCCAAGCTCTGTTGGCCTTACCGTAACTATCTAGCTGGGTTCTTTTTTCTTTTCTCATTTTTTCTCTTCCTTTTTTTGCATAATCCGTGGGTTTTAGGGGTTGATTCTCAAGCTTGTTGGTAAGAAACCTCATTTCTGTAGGAAATCAGCAATAGTACCCTTTCTCTCCCAATTTTCACCACCATCCGTTCATGTGTTCTGAATTAAATTGTAAGGTAAGGTAAGACATAAATCTTAGATACAATTTGTACAGAGATCTATCACATACATTTAAATAAAAATAATCACTGTTAAATTATCCCACATTGATCTATTTCTTTCCACAAATAGGATTTAAACGTTCGTGCGGATTTAATCAAACATTGATGGAAGCTTGAATCGATTCTCTATAGTAAGGCTAAGGTTTTTGTTTTTTAACGTTTTAATGTACCTTGAGATCATTCCTCAAAATCTTTCAAGTACCTGTTTACATTTATCTGAAATTTAACTATTGATATTTATTCTTAAGGGATTATGTTACTAGGCAAATAATTCTTCAGTGGGCAAATCCTTAAGTTAATATACTTTACTGTGAATTACCCAATCTAGCATTCAACTAGCAGGTCCTCAGAGGGAATAATGGGCAGTGTCGTAAGACAGTGAATTCTGGAACATTGGGAGAACCCAATAGAAGCAACAAGGATGTGTCAAACAAGACAGAGTAAAACACATCTAGGGATCTGCTCACCCGTCCGTGTTTGATGAATTTCTTGCACATGTGGCAAGGTATTATTGCATATCCTTGGGAACAGTGGGCCTTTGGTCCGGTGGACATGGTGATGCTACCATGACCTTCTCCATAGCCAAGTCAGCAAAGATGTCCGTCTCGCCTCCTCCATTGTGGGTTGACATTTGGCAAGGAAACCCTGCTCATCATGCCCACTCGGAATTCACAGATACAGTCACATAGCTGTAAGTTCCCATAAGGTCACTGCTGTGCCTTGTCCAAAGTGTTTAGCAACAACAGACTACCTGTTGAAAGCATCAGTGATATTCCCAGTAGTTGCTCCAAGAGAACTCTGGAGAGGCAAGAATCGTTAAGGAAACGAATGAGAACTGAAGACGTGTCTTTAGGGAAACATTAAGTGATGGGGATGCAGAGGTGGGGTTTGGGAGAGCTCCAGACACTTGCCTATGTTCTCGGTCTGGTTCACCAACTTCACGGGAATTACAGCCTTCATTCTATTCCATAAGAAGTCTTCCTTTCTCCTTTTTCCCTTCTTTATGACATTCTTGACTTCAACACAACAGGATTGACGTTATTTGTAGAGAGGTGAACTCATTGGTTTTTCAAGTCTCTCTTTTTTTTTTAAAGTATTTTGGGTGTATTTTGATGGGGAAATAACACCAGCTTTTCTTATTTTTCACTTTGTTATTTGCTGCGTTGGCTGTGTTAGGTTCATTAGTTTTGTTAGAAATCGTCACCAGGAGAGGTGGACTGAGATTCTTTTTACTTTATTTTTAAAAAAAAATTTTTAATGTTTATTTATTTTAGAGAAAGAGAGAGAAACAGTGTGTCAGCGGGGGACAGGCAGAGAGAGAAGGAAGCAGGCTCCAGGCTCTCAGCTGTGAGCACAGAGCCCAACGTGGGGCTCGAACTCACGAGCCGCGAGATCATGATCTGAGCCGAAGTTGGGACTCACAACTGACTGAGTCACCAGGCTCCCCGGGATTCGTTTTTCCTATTGGAATTTTCACTCATCAGCTGGATGAAGGTTTTCAGGTAGGCAACTTTTGGTTCATTGCATGGCTTTGATAGCTTACCTCTCCTAGGTGCTTGGGATGTGTAGGATTATGACATGTGCATATGTGCATGTGTGTGCTTACGTGCGCATAGCTATCTACTGAGCATGTATATTGGAGCCACAACAAACACTTATAATTAATTAGTCCTCCTGCATCCTGCTTGTAAGATTGTGTAACATAAGGGCCAATGCTTTATCTTCTCCATATTCCAAAAATTCCTCTTTGATTTAACTTCTAAGGAGTAAGTATCCATCCAAATGGAACCAATTCCCAAACACGCTGAGAGAGAAAAAAAAAATCGGAGGAGAAAGGGCACGTGTGTCTGAACAGGCCACCTGGAATACAGTTTACTTAGTAATTATGACCACAATGACTGTTTATTTTTTCCGCTATGTGGTATTTTTCCCTCTTCTGCCCAAAGTTCAGTGTCTGGAGATGTGCAGGTTAATTTCTGCCCCATAAATTCTTTGAACAGGAGTCATGAAAATTTATGGTAAGAGGCACACTCTTCCTTTTTCCTGGGAGTCCTGGAAGTGATTTCTTCTCTGGGTTACGCAGAGCAGGGAGGGCTTTGGGGCCGACGATTAGGTGTGTTGTGGTTTATCGCATAGGTAGAATATTCTGGTGCATCTGAAGGCCAGCAAGTGTGAAGTCCCTTGAGAGGGACTTCTTTGAAGGTAACTCCAGTCCACGATAGTAGAGATACAGATGTTGAAATGGAAGTACGTGTAGACACAGGCCAGAGATATATGTATATGTCTGTTCATCCCTACGGCGAAGTCTACTCTACACTTACATCAGTACGCCATCTACATTTTTATCTCTGTATCTAAACCATCCACATCTCCGTCACCAGTTACATCTGCATCTACATATCTGTAGCTAAAATCCTCATCTATTTCTATGTCTGCTCCATTCACCATCCGTGAATGAAAGAGTGGTGTGCTGTGTTATTCCCGCGAAGGCTCTGCAGTCCATGCGGCTGGAGCCACAGGCGAAGTCTTCCCCAGAATGAGGTTTGTCTGTCCATTTGTCCCACAGTTTGGTGACGCTAGATGGTGCTCTTGGCCTCATTGAGAGACTGAGGTTCTCCCTTAAGATTCCAGCGCCCCCTTCTCCCCTCTGTCCCACATCTAGGACTTCTTACATGTTGTTGCCGCTAACTTCTACGTGCAGCCTTCCCCTCCTTGCTCCACCGAGGCAAGAGCGGTGGGAGCCAACCAGCAGAAATAACCCCGATGGTGATGCTGTCCTGTCATGGAGGACACCACCTTCATGGAAGATCCGGAAGGAGGACCCTGCCTTTCAATCACAACTCACTGGAGACAAATTTTCAACACAGATTGTTCTTCTTAACAGACTTTTCATACCTTTTCCTTATGGACTTGACTTTTCGTTTTTTCTCCCTGTTGATATTCTCATAACAGTTTTTAAGGTAGTCTCATCAATGAAGATATTTCCTCTAATGAGGAAATTACTGGTACTGTTAACACCGTTAATAACTAAGTGTTGGAGCAGTGCTTTTCAACATTGTGTGTGTGTGTGTGTGTGTGTGCATGAAACACACACATTGCAACTTTACTTCCCCTGAATTGTATAAGGTGACAGAGCATAAGAGAAGAGACTGCATTCTATAAGGTTCTCTTGGGCATCTTGTAACAAACGCAGCTCCAAGTAATGTAGGCCTTGAGTGGTGGAGAGATGAGTTTCTAATCTCCCATATGATGCTGATGCTGTGAGGAGCGCCTGGGTGGCTCAGTCGGTTAAGCATCTGACTCTTGATTTCAGCTCAGGTCATGATCTCACAGTTTGTGAGTTGGAGCCCCACATTGGGCTCTGTGCCGACAGCTCAGAGCCTGGAACCTGCTTCAGATTCTGTGTCTCCTCCTCTCTCTGCCCCTCTCCCACTTGTGCTCTGTCTCTCTCTCTGTACCCCCCCCTCTCAAAAATAATAAACATTAAATAGATAAATGCAGGGTCGTCGAGGTGGTTCAGTGGGTTAAGCTTCCAACTTCAGCTCAGATCATGATCTCAACGGCTCATGAATTGGAGCCCTGCGTTGGGCTCTGTGCTGACAGCTCAGAGCCTGGAGCCTGCTTCCAATTCCCTCTCTCTCTCTCTCTCTCTCCGCCTCTTCCCTGCTCATGCTCTCTCTTTCTCTCTCAAGAATAAATAAACATTAAAAAAATGCTGATGCTGTATGCAAGGGAAACATGGGCCAGCGAATTACAGCGCAGGACCAATTGTGGCCCATTTGGTGTGTTTGTAGATAAATTTTATTGGCACACAGCCCTGCTCATTCTTTTATGTATCCCTGTGGCTGCTTTCCTGAAACAATGGCAGAGTTGAGTGGTTGTAACATAGTCCGTATGACCTGCAAAGCCATTATATTCAGGGTTCGGCACTTTACAGGAAATGTTTGCCATCCCCTAGATTAGGAGTTCAATTCTTTATTAAAGTAGGAAGTGCGCTTCCCTATATTAAATTTCCTGACATTGCTTCAAGAGGCATCTTCCATACCCTTTACGCTTTCTGTGTCGTTGTGTTAGTTGATAGTGCAGTGCACGTTTCGTTTGTGCATTTACTCGAAATTCTGTTACTTCTCTGATAGAGCCCTTGTTCTCTCTGCCTGGTAAGGGATGCGCATTTAGCTCTTGAGAGGTTTGGTACCGTTTCCCCTGGCAGTGGGGCTGGATGCCTGCTTCCAGACTCTTCATTTCTCTTAGATGCTGCCAAGTTCCCAAATCAAGTTTCCGCGCCCACCGGTCTCGCTTGGAAGCTACCCTTTCCAACGTTGCTGATCTAATCCAGCTCATGCCAGGGAATGAGTTTGACTGGGGGCTGCTGACCCCTAGTCTCCCCTTGGCAATAGCCCGAGCCCCCAGAGCCAGCATTTTATTTTCTCCTTGATAAACCGCCTGGTGCCCCGTTCCCAAGGCTTTTGCTCCTTTACCCTGGAAGACTTGCTGCCACGCCCCGCACCGCGGCGCCCCCTCCAGTGTCTGGTTTCTCTCTACCTGCCTCTTGTCTGACCTTAGAGGTGGTGGCCCTTGTGTCTGGGCTGCTGAGAAACCTCCACCCTGTCTATAGGTATTGCTGTATGCACACACCGAGGCTTGCATTTATCTATTTCTAACACCTCTGGGCATGTGGATCAACCAATGTTGCAGTTTGGGTCACCCTCCTGAAACGGAGAACAAATACATTCCTACTCGGACATAATCAACTCCACGTATTTTAATATAGTCACCACGTTTGCCTCTAACCCTGCGAGCATCCTATAGCTGGGCAGTCCTTTCGGCTAGCGTCTACTTTATGTGGAAAGCTCGATAATAGACAGATACTACAACAAAATAGCTTAAAGAAATCTCTCGATTCACATTAGCTAACGGATTACAAAATGGAGGTTCTTTTTCTTTGCCTGAAATCTTGAGGTGCCCCTTGAAGGTTAGGTCCTATGAGCATTACGCATTTCTCAGAGTGCCGAAATTAATGGGGCATTCGGAGTTTTCTGCCTGCCTCATCTATGTGCTATTTGCTGGACCACAACAGCCGCCTTTGAATTGGTGTAAAGGCATAGGTTTATCCAAACAGGATGGCAGGTCTCCAATAGAAACACACACAGAGATTTTATGAGGGGGAAGGCAGTGTGTTCTGGGCAGGTATCTTCACGGATTTAAACCAAGCGTTTCTGTCCAGAAGGAGGACAGTGAAATCTCTCCTTCTACTTATGCTTTCCTAGGATGACGTCAAGCTGCTTGCTTATACCATCCCTCATGTATATTTCTTTTCCTTCATGAAGGATTTTGTACAAAATAGTCTTTCACAAATATCAGCTTTCACGTACTGAACTTCTCTTCATAACAAAACCACTGGGGATCTGCATGGCTGCATGATGGTCGAAGACCAGAGATTTGGTCTAAAGCAGTATTTGCGGAACTTGAGACCTCGTTGGCTTCTGTGTCCACACGTATCTCCTATGCGTACTTCTCGCGACCGTAGGAAGGGTATCGGAGAGGGTGCATCCCCGAATTTTGCACAAGCATAATCATGTCCTACAAAGTCGGGAACCTATATTTAAAAGAAGTAATTTGTAAGAGAACAGAGCAGGTCAGCTCTTGGGACTTTTTGACAGACGGCAAAATTTAGAAAGATCCATTCTGTTAATGTTGTTTCTAAAATAGCCCACAGGTTTCCATTTTATCATGAAAGCTTCACTTGATATCCAAAGCATAGCTTGCTGGAAATACCAGTCATTAAATATTAATTCGATTTGTCTTTGCCAGCTTCTTGTGATATGTTTTTTCTTGTCTTTCATGGCTGACTTCTGAGCCCTTCTCGTAAAGCTGAGTCTCTCAAATTTCTGTAATGGATTTGTTCTCCAAACAGAGTTTTTGGTGTTTTTGGTTGGGGAAGAGGAAGTAGACAACAACACACACACACACACACACACACACACACACACACACGGCTATGGATAGAGACAAATTTAAAACCAAATTAAGATGTCAAGAATGCTTCACCAAAAAGAAAGGACTATCTTCTCTTTAAGGAATACATTTAAGCGATTTCTTTTTTTTTTAATCTTTTATTTATTTCTGAGAGAGAGAGAGAGACAGCGTGAGCAGGAGAGGGTCAGAGAGAGAGGGAGACACAGACTCCGAAACAGGCTCCAGGCTCTGAGCTGGCAGTCAGCACAGAGACCGACGCGGGGCTCAAACCCACAAACCATGAGATCATGACCTAAGCGAAAGTCGGACGCCTAACTGACTAAGCCACCCAGGCGCCCCCATTTAAGCGATTTCTAAATTAGACAATGGAATTGCATCTGTTCCTAGTTTCTTGAACTGGGTTCTGCTGGACTTGGGGTGTGGAAACCATATTGGACTAGAGGCAGACAGAATGCAGGTCTTCTGAAGTTGCCCCCACCATGATGATTTCCACCTGAGCACCTGTGTGCCCACATGGGACCACATAAGATGGTTTTCCTTCGGCACATCAAGGGTTGCATGGACCCAACATGGCAGGCTCCCTTTCCGAACTCAAATTAAGATGGCAGCAGATTAATGGCTGTTCCATTGAAGAGATCAACAGGCGTATTGAAAGGGATTAAAACTCAGGACCTAGAAATATTAGTTAATGCTTACAAGTACTCATGCTTCATTAACAAAGAATATAGAATAAATTATTTTTTTTGTACCTCCAATAAATTTTCAAGACTTCTTTGTATCTAGCCACATCTTACTGTGTCTGTCAACATTCATTCATCTGCAATACTGGAAGCCTCATTAATAATTAACAACAAACAAACAAAAACAGATGGAAAGGCACACCATAGCACTGCCTTTTACCCTCAATTCAATAGATTTCTGTTGAGTAAATATTGGCAATTCTATAAACACCTTCCAAAATTGTTATGGTCTTCATTAGCAAATGAACCAGGTACATATTAACAAATGCACCTTGTCTTGTGTACATTTTAAATAATTTCATTTGGAGATAATTGGTTGTAAGGTGTTTCAAATTACACTCTTTGAGAAAAGAGGGTCAATTGCAATTTAAAGAAACCATAAAAGAGTTTCAGACTGTGCCGAGGCGTGATGCACATGTCATAAATCAAACCTCATTTTCTGCTCAGAATTACTGATTTATTTTGCTTGGATCCTAACGCTTATTTGATCACAAACAGAAACGGATGTACAATAAAATAGGCCCACAGACACCTAATTTGTGATTTTAGACATTTAGCAGTTTGTAAAAAGTGTTATGTTGCCGAGCTCCCTTCCTTAGTACATACAGTGCTTTCATACGTAGCTGCATTTAAGAGGCACATGTAATTTGACCTAAGAAGTCTACATTTTGAGGATTTTCACGTTGCCTTTTTCGATACTTATAAAGCAGAAAGCACTCAATCTCCCCCTTTACCCCACCTTTTAACCCTCTCAACCTGTCCCAAATCCCGCCACCTCAAGTAAGTGGCCCAGAAATCATTGGTTGAAACGCTCAGCATATGGGAGAATAATGGATTTCGTTCAATAATTTCTATTATTCTGAGGACCTTTATTTGATAGGAATCATATTATTTCATTCTAAATTATCATTTACTTGTAAAAACAGAAGGCTTCTGATAATATTGAGACATCCAAGGAAATACCAAAATTGTGTCTCAAAAGTAGAGATGTTCCCCCCATAGCAAATCAAGTCTTCATAATCCTAAACTTTAGCAAATTGGCAATGATTCCACGTAAACTACTGAATTTTATCTGATGTTTGAAAGGAAAAGTTTCCCTGGGTGAATGCTCCCATTGTTACATACTTCTGAAGAGAGAATTTTCCTTTTTTTTTTTNGTCAGCACAGAGCTCCATGTAGGACTAGAAGTCATGAACCATGAGAGCATGACCTGGAGCTGAAATCCAGAGTCAGACACTTACCCAACTGAGTCACCCAGGAGCCATGGGAATTGTTCTTCTTAGCTGTTTTTTCAAGGAATCAAGAGGAAGAGCACAAACAGGGGTTCTTTGGACGCACAGATATACAGGCCCGAAGGTCTCGCCCACAGAAGAGGAAAGGCACATCCTGGGAGCAGGAAGTAGGTGGGATTCCCAGAGCGAGGCCATCACCACAAACAGAAGCGCGGTGACATTCCAGGCTTGGGGCCTCCCGCTCTGTGTCCCACACCTGTCTGGTGAGGGTACCTCCAGAGTTTTACCTTCTACCCCCAGCGACTCCTCCCTGCAGGTCAGCTGCGGAAACACAGACGTCAGAGCTGGCTCGTGGTCAGGCATGTGAGGTCTAGTGCGTCTTCTAATTTTTCCTGCAAGCAGCCTTCCTCTGCTTGTGTCTTGACTCATCCCACAAACAGCTGAAAGTAGACGCCTGAGACCATGGGAAACAGCTTGTTCCCCGATTTTGCATGGGAACTAAGATCTTATTCTCTTCTTTCTTAGCAGGACAGAGCCAAGAATTTACAGTTTGAAGGGCTCGGACATCCTTGCATGACTGCATTTGCTTGAGAGCCTCAGCTTTGTTGCCTTTAGGGTCAAGCTTCAGTTAACTACTGACCGAGATAGACTTCTCGCCATTTCTTCCCGGTGCGGGACTCCCTTAACGGGCGATCTGTGCTTCCCGACCTCCCCGAGGCCTCGGTCGGGTTGGCGTGTCTGCCTGAAGCTCTCCCCGCCCAGTCCTGGTTCTCTTCCAGCCCCTTGCCTTTCATGGACATCTCCCCTGTGTCATATGCTATAGGACCTTCCTACTCAGGTCTCCCCCAAACGTTACCCACAATTCNNNCCAGCTTTACTCCAACATGTGCTTCCTGGAAAATCCAACCAAAAGTAGTGGACAAGTTGCTAGCCTCACTGAGTCCTGCTCCTCAGCTCATTTGAGATTTTGCAAAGCAAAAATATATAAAGCAAAAATATAAAGCAAAGCATTATAATGCCAGATACTGAACTCTCCATTAAAAAAATTTTCAGGACAGCGATAACAACCCGAAATAGACTCATCCATCCACCCATCCAATAATTTGGAAGGTATTGTGCCAGACGCTGATGATTAGGAAAAAAAAAAAAAAAATCAAGTTGTCTGGGGGAAGGAAGGTGTTTATGGGATATTGAACCTACCGGTCCCATTATATCAGCTCTATCATGAGTAGCTGGGATGCACTCACGTGCTATCTTTACATCTTCACATAGTGTTGTGTCCCAGAATCTTGTGTTTATTCCTCCCAGTAAGGTGCTTGGTCTTTCATATTCCTCTCCAATTCTGTTTCCCCTGCTGCAGACAGTAGATTGTGTGTGTGAATGTGTGTGGGTGCACACCCATCGTACCCTTGCAGATGTATTGTCTCTAAGGGCGTCAGTGTGATTCCTTCTGATACAGCAGTTGAATTGAAAAGTAGTAAAACTTGGTACCTCAAAACCAAGGAAACTCTCTATCAGCCGGACTCATCTGCCCTCAAACAGCATTCAGTATCCTCTTCTCTGTGCCAAACAGAACGGGAGACACAAAATGGACGCTCCTATGGGCTCGTGAGCAATGACAGGCATTTGCTGATGACAAAATAACAATCTTGGAGTGAGTGAAATGCCCCCTCGTAGAGAGAACTTGCATAATATCTGGTCATGACCTCCGTCCGAAGTCTCAGGACAAGTGTACGCTCCCTTGCTGAAACCCAGCTCCCGTCAATAAGGACAGAGATAATGTTCACCAAGTGTTCAAAATTCGTCCTAAGCGCAGAGGTGGGGGGAAACTAAGTGGGCTTTATACTCAGATCTAGAACACTCCCAAATGCATCTTTTTGCAACTGCTGCCTCTCTTCCTCCCCAGGACCTCCACTCTTCTCCCCTAACTCAACTAGAAGCTGAGCTAAGTTTTGAACCTCCTTGAGCTCGCTAGTGTACGTGCCTGAGGCTGTGGTAGAAACATAGCTCACAGACGAGCCAGCCTCGCACTGGTCCTTCAGCCAACGTCAGTGCCCTCACCAACAACCAGAGGCTTTCCAACTGCAGCTTTCTGCTGAAAATAATTGTTTCCCTTGTAACCCCTGTGCGCCGACACTTTAGATAATTTTCACTCCCAGCTGAGGCAGGAAGGAAAGCATGTTCCTTGACTTGGCGCAAAGGTACTCACGTTGATGTTTTTAAGTGACCATCTGTTACCTTCCTTGATTTGACGGATACCCGCTTCGCATTTTCCTTTTCTTCCAACCTGCCACATTCTAAAACTATCCGCATGATATACTCAGTGCACAAGTGTGTTTAAAGATACCACAGATAATACCATCGAGGAAAATACTGGGGGAAAAAAATCAGTCTAAACAGTATTGGTCAAAGAATCTTCTAATTGCTAGATAGACAGTTCTGGTCATTGTGATAATTACATTAAATCAGCTCAGTATTTTTAATAAATAATTCCTGTACAAAAGGAAACACGTAGAAACCACGGAAACTCAGCCCCCTACCCTCTACCCCCCACCCCCTCTGGGCTGATTCTACCGCTACTGGTATCAAAGAGTCTTCCTTTTCACAGGCTGTCTCCCTTGTACCTCGTAAGAGCAACTAACCCTGCCATCAAAAAACGTACTCAACAGCATGAGGATCTGTTTTGAAAAGACAGCACCCTGAAGGGTGCAGGGAGATTGACACAACCAGAGAAAACAAGGGGGCGCCTAAGTGCCCCGTGGCAGTGATCTGGGGGAAATATGGCCACTCTGTGCCACGAGCATCTTACGGTTAGAATTTGGTCAGCTTGTCATGAATACATGGCGTGTAGCCCAGAAAAGGAAGGTGCTTACATTATAGGCTTCAGAAAACAAACAGTCTCCTTGATGACTTGCCCTTTTCATTTCCGGGGACCACGTGTGTAATTAGCTGGTGGCGTGACGAGGTGCTTGTATTGTCTTAACCTTTTCTTTCTGACCCCTTCTCTGGCTTTTAAACATGCTTTTTACCTTTTAAATCTGAAGCCAGAAAAACCATGACGTTCCTGAGGGAAGAATCCCAGAATCTGAATGGTGTAGAAGTGCATTGTTGGAAAGAAACGGGCAGTTGCGTGAGATAAATTATGAGTAAATTTACTCTAATATTTTTATCATTAAAAAGCCAAAGATGAGTGACTATCAAATCAATTCCACATAATTACTTGCAAGGATATAATAACATGTGTGTAAATTATTGTGATGTTTTCAGCCAACGCTAGATCATTACTGTTCAAACAGTCATAAAAGTAAGATAAATTATAGAAGTAACTCAGATGCAAAATATTATACGGGATGCTCTTTTGTAATTCTGGATCTGTCTTACTTCTTGTTGGATTGTATCCTCCACCATTGAACTCTGAAACAGGCCCTATGATTTCAGAGTTGAAATCTCTAAATGTAAGGTTTCCGTTTAAAATACTGGGTGGACGACACTTTCACTGGGGAACTAATTTATTGATCTTATTTTTTTTGTTTTGTATATAAAAA
>NW_027528610.1:2187082-2230747 GCF_008692635.1 Crocuta crocuta | reverse complement strand
CACTTGGGAAATAATTTATTGATTTTCTTTTTTTTTTTCTGCATATAAATGATATTCCAAAAATGAAAATGTCTTGGATGATTTTTTTAAGTAGCTTTATTTGAAGTAGACTTACACGTGCAAATGAATGTTCTCCGCCATATGGGCTCCCCGTGGAAGTCAGGACCTCTTTGCATTGATCCCATCAAGATTTCAAAAGTATGAGGGGGGCCTGGGTGGCTTAGTCGGTTGAGCGTCCGACTTTCGCTCAGGTCATGATCTCGCGGTTCGTGGGTTCGAGCCCCGTGTCGGGCTCTGTGCTGACTGCCAGCTCAGAGCCTGGAGCCTGTTTCAGTCTGTGACTCCGTCTCTCTGTGACCCTCCCCTGCTCACGCTGTCTCTCTCTCTCTCCTAGAAATAAAAAGTAGAAAAAAAAAAAAACATTAAAAAAAAGATTTCAAAAGTATGGAAGTCTTCTCCAGGTGGTAGAGTCCATTTTCATAAATCTGTGTTCTACCCACAGTCCTTGCTTGCCATCTCATTTTGGCCATACAGTTACATTATGGAAAGAAAAGTATCCCTTGTCGCTTTGATCCTTCACACCCACTCAGGCTGTATCTAGACTCTAACTCAACATCTTCCTGTTGGAAAATGGCGAAATCAAGTTGCGGTCATAGGTGTTGTAGTCCACGATCTTTCCCAATATGATGCCCATCGTGGCCTTGAAAAGTCAGGTACAGATTCCTGGAAGAGGCACCACAGTGATGAGCTAGAGTTTAGCTTTACTGTTCTTGAGTCTACACTTCAAGGTATCTGTTCTTCCACTGCTCTGGGGACCAAGAGGCACGTTTCTCGTCATTTTCACCTGCAAGATCCTCCGTACCCAAGTTCTACACTCTGAGTATCTTGCTTCCACATAGGTGCACCGACTTCCCCAAAGCCCATTCATCTAACACTAAATGTGTCAGAATAAAGGTCGCTAAATGTTTGTTCTGACAGTGGCAAGGGATGGTGAAACTAAGTAGAAATTCAAGACAAGGGTCAGTTTCTTCGGGAGCAGCTCACAGTAGCTGAGGCGTGAGGTCACACTGCAGGGTATAACGGCACATACAGTGGATCCATCATGTCCGTGAGCTATTCAAGCTCGGTGGCACTGACAATGGCTGCACCGTAGCAGCAGTCGCGGGGACTTAACAGCGAGTCAAGTCAGTTCATGTAGGCTGGGCCTCTACATGAATGCAGGTCTGCTCCTGGACACGGGCTCGTCCTATTCTTCCAGTAAGGAGCAAACATGACCCATCACTGTTTACATCCCTGATTCTACTGACTGCGTGCAAGTTCCAGATTTCCTCAAATGCCCGCCCAGGATAGCCTGTCCCCACTGTCCCCATGTGCTCTGCAAAGAGCTCAGAACACAGGGTGGGGCTCACCATCTGCACCGTGGTGCCTACCTTCCACGATACAGTTTTGCCTTTCTCCCTGTTTCCCGTCACGCTGCAGTGTGTGCTCCAGAAGCACACAATATGGTGGCTCCTTTATACTAAGTGTATGAACGTGACTGTGCCGGTCAGCCAACAGCCACAGCCGAGCCATGTCTGAACCAAAACACTGGTTATTAAACCAAAACACATTTTACTTCCTGTTCCTAGAGCCATACAACCCAAAGGCAAAAGAAAAGCAGAATTAGCCATTATGTACAGGTTCTATTTTTTCAGTAGGTAAAGTCCTCCATTGACGTACCATTGCTAACACCTTAGAATACGGCACAAACTGAGTACTATGTAATCACTGAGAGGTGATAGGCTTCATAATAAAGTCTCTTGTGCTTTCCTTTTTCAAGGAAAAATCAAGTAAAAGAAAGCCCTCCTGCCCATAAGACTTGGAGATAATTACAAAGAAGGTGCTTTTTGGAAATGCTTAAAATTATTTTTTTAATTTTTGTTTTAATGTTTGTTTATTTTTGATAGAGAGAGAGAGAGAGAGAATGAGTGTGTGAGCTGGGGAGGGGCAGAGAGAGAGGAAGACACAGAATCCAAAGCAAGCTCAGGCTCTGAGCTGTCAGCACAGAGCCCAACGCAGGGCTTGAACTCATGAACCGTGAGATCATGACCTGAGCCAGAGTCAGACGCTTAACTGACAAAGCCACCCAGACCCCTCAAGGAAGTGCTTAAAATCATTTACAATGTAGAAGGGCAAATATACAAGAACAGTTAGTTACACTAATGGGTCATTCAGAATACTGGTGGGAGGGTCTCATTTGCATTTCTGTGATTTTTAAACATAGAATTTCTGCTACCAGAATTTAAGGCATAAAATACTTTCTACTCTGAAGCTCGCCATTTTCTTGGTCACTAGTCTTTGCTTTTCCAAACATCGTTCAACAGAGATACACCAAATACGGACAGCATATAGACGAGTGGAACACAATCCGGTGAAATAGTCTCATAGTGTAGCTGGACCCTTCTGAAATGTGTTTCATACCTGTAACATTTGTCAGGACAGCCTGATGCTGTAGCATTGGCTTCAGTGACATTAGAGCTACCATCAAATGTAGAAATTTTGTGTTCTCTCTGCAGCACTGCTATTTAGAAAGTGCCTGGTTTTATTTTATTTTACTTTATTTTATTTTATTATTTTTAAGTTTATTTATTTATTTTGAGACAGAGAAAGAGAGCATGGGAAGGGCAGAGAGGGAGAATCCCAAGCAGGCGCTGCACTTTCAGCCCAGAGCCCAAGGCGGGGTTCAGTCCTATGCACCGGGAGGTCATGACCTGAATCAAAATAAAGAGTTGACCGCTTNTGTGCCCCTTGGGTAAATTCCTAGCAGTGCTATTGCTGGGTCATAGGGAAGATCTAGTGTTAGTTTCCTGAGGAACCTGCACACTGCTTTCCAGAGGGGCTGCACCAGTTTGCATTCCCACCAACAGTGTAGGAGGGTTGAAGGTGGCTGATTTTAAACCACACACAGGAATGCCCCTAGCAGGACCACGTAGGGCAGCTGAAGGAATGAATTCCTGCTACAAGCTGGCGTTTGGAGCTGGGCTTGATCACACACACGGAAGGACTCAGAAGTCCCAGGTACCATTCCATACAGACCCGTTCCTGGTGCGGGATATTCCAGAACCCAGAAGGTGCCTAATCCCATCTACTTCTGGCAGCAGATCTCTCTACGACGACACTCTGAAAACATTCGCACTCACCATGATGGGTTATCCTGCCTTCCTACGAACATTCAACCATATTTAAGATGTACAAAAGGCAGCTGAGAATTTTACAGAAATCTATCTTCACCCCACTTATTTACTCTAAGAAGCCCCTCAAACGTTTTCCAAATGTGCTATTTCTCATTTGAAAAAAATCCATAAACTGAAATGTGTTTAGTGTTCAATGAGAATGCTTATATTGTTGTATTTTAAATGCAAACTCAGATTTCTATTTCTGCCTCAAGGAAAATTACATTAGAAACTATGGGTCTTCGGGGCGCCTGGGTGGCTTAGTCGGTTAAGCGTCCGACTTTCGCTTAGGTCGTGATCTCGCGGTTCGTGGGTTCGAGCCCCGCGTCGGGCTCTGTGCTGACTGCCAGCTCAGAGCCTGGAGCCTATTTCGGGGTCTGTGTCTCCCTCTCTCTCTGACCCTCCCTTGCTCACGCTGTCTCTCTCTCTCTCCTAGAAATAAATAAAAAAATATTAAAAAAAAAAAAAAAGAAACTATGGGTCTTCAAATAAAAGATGCTGATTTATTTTGTTTTAAAAAAGAAACCAAGGGGGGCACCTGGGTGGCTCAGTTGGTTGAGTGTCCGACTTCGGCCCAGGTCATGATCTCATAGTTTGTGGGTTCAAGCCCCGTGTCAGGCTCTGTGCTGACAGCTCAGAGCCTGGAGCTGCTTCTGATTCTGTGTCTCCCTCTCTCTCTGCCCCTCCCTTCCTTGTACTCTCTCTCTCTCTGCTTCTCAAATAAATAAATAAATAAACAAACAAACATTTAAAAAGAAATTTAAAAAATAAGAAAAAAAGAAACCAAGGCTTCCTGTGGCGATACTTCATTTCAATTTCCTAGCTTCCCTTGGAAGAGGGGAAGGGAAGGGGTGAAATGTTGATTAAGGATTATAACTCAGCACTAAACTATCCCAATACGAATCACCCTTGTGTTTTCAGCTTGGGGGGGTGGGGAAACGTGACCTGCGTATATAATATCCAGATATTGTCTCAGGAATAAGTAAACCGATTACAACTTCTCAGGGATGTTTCAATTACTTGACTATTTTAGTAAAAACATTTTGAGTCACCTGATGAATTGCCTGACTCCTGCTTAGCTTAATGGAAGCCATGTAGATGTGAAATTAAAAATAAGAGACAGAGAGAAAACCAAAAAGGACTATTTGGCTCTAATCTAAGGACGAAGTAAGATTGATTTGCTGCTTGCATTTTTTGACACATATAGTCCAGAGGCTCGTGCTTTTCACCAACATCCCCACCGCAAGGGAGTCTGGGAAATGTGTAAATTCACAGTGATAGAACAATGTCTGCAGGTTCCCTTCCTTCCCAGCCACCAGAAGACATGGCTCCGGGGGACAGGGTTTCCCCTGCAGATTCGACTTCAGAAGGTCTAGGCTGACAAACAGCAATGTGGTTTTTCTGAAAGCTTCTCAGATGTGTCCCCAGATCCATAGGGCTTGAGAGCTCTCGCTTGAGTTATTTCCCAAAAAGAGATTTTTTTGACAGAAAGAGGTAGGAGATGGTGCTGTAGATCTTTGAGGTCCAGTGAGTTTAAGAGGTTTTGCTTTTATCTTTTCTTTTTAAGACCTGGTCCACGCTGGTGGACAGTGTCCCACACCTAAAACTCCTGGTGGGAGGGAGGCAGTGAACAAATTGTTTGAGTTTGTTTAAACCAGTATTCCTCGTGCAATAAAACCAGAGTAATGCTCAGAGAAAGTCTCATTGTGCAACCAGGTCATTCCCTGACCTGTAGACCCCAAGGTGTGACTTTAGGAAGCATATAGAGCCCAACGTAAACACCAAAATCCTCCTTGGGGGAGGGACCTGACCTTTAACCTGGGCAGACCTCTTATAGGGGCCAAACAAAGAGACCATCACAAGATTAATCCTTCTGTGTTTGGATTTTTGGTTTTTAATTCACGTTGACGGTATTGTTTGGCTATGATGTTTCCCTAGGTAGCCCCCCCATTACGTGGCTTTAACAAAGCCACTAACTCTACTCTGTTGGATGCGAAGGAGCTAACGTAGGTGAGTTTCAGGTCTTAAGTGAGATGACTGGGTTTTCTTCCACATTTATTGAGATGTGACTGACTCTGTTACCAGGTGACTCGACTCCCAGCCTCTACTCTCCAGCCTGGTGAATATAGTTAATAATACTGCATTGTATACTGTAAATGTGCAGTGTTCATCTCACGACCTGAAAGGTGCTTCCCTCGTGGCTCCCAAGGGTCAGATGTGATCTTGGGGGGACAAGTTTTGGGCCAATAAATGCATCTTCTTCCCTCCATTAGGTCCCGAATGCATTACTCCTCTACAAGACAGATGTTAAAATTGACAGAGGACCCAGCTGATTTATGGGTGGACGGGAAAAGCTGTATCTCTTTCTCTTGATTTTTGGATGAAATAGGGGCAGTGGGATTTGTGATGCGTATTGAAGTCTGTAATTCCCATGGTGATCCCAGGGTCAGTTTACCAACGACGTGGGGTGGGCCTCCCCAGGTAGATGGCCTGGCTTGATTCCACAGGAGAGGCAAAGGTTGCTGCCCTTTGGGAGGGTCTTGGGCTGAAGAAGTAAGGGTTCCCCTTTGGGTATTGGTCCAGCTCTGAGACAGAGCACATTTGATATGAGAGTAAAGACCCAGGGAGTTTGTGCCTTGGATGTCTCTTGGACGTTCAATGTTCATTTGTGCCGTTCCCGTCTCTGTCTGTGTCTTTGAGTGTCTGTCTCTCCCTTCATACCCCCTCTGTCTCTCCTCTCTCTCTCTTTCCTTATCCTTTTCCTTTCAATGAAGCTTCTAGATACATAAACTCCATGGAGTCTGATGAATCCTTTCAAACACCCAACCCTTGGGAAATCTTTGCAAACATATAGACACTTTTTGAAATTTTTATCATCTTCTAAAATTTTCATGCACAGCTCCTGTTCTGAAAAGAAAAAAACAATCACAAATTTATCTGAAAGTGAGTCGTTTCAGGGACAAGGCTTCCTCCTGAGGCTTGTGCTAACTTGTCTACCACTAACCCCAACTCCTCGGTAGAAGGCCGTCCTTACAAACTCAATGCTGGCTTCTTCCCTGTTTCGCATACCAAGAAGACAAAAGCAATTTCACTGAGTGCAAAAACAACAAGATTGCATTGCACGTAAAATGTCAGATTGGTCGTAGGTAGAAAAGTTATAGTTTTGCTATGTGGCAACCAGGAAAATGACCTAGTTAATATAGTTCATGTTGACCGTCAGGAAAGCCCTGCGTTCTGGGTTCAGGTTCATTTACATGTTTACTCCAACTATGAGCAGCTAAGATGAATTAGTTCCGCTCCCTCTTCAACATCCAGTCTCTGCTACTATGAATTCCTGCTGATATCTTTATCTTCCCCACTCCTGAAAAGGGCAAGCTCTGAAATGTGGACGTCGTATTGGCTACCAAAGTCCACGCGATAACAGACTGATGAAAGAGCCTCATATCAGTAACCTTCTCATCTAAGATCATTTTCTGAACATGGTTTCCTGATTCGCAGCTCATTATAAAAGTCGCTCGGTGGTGGACATCTCGCATCAGGCAAAGGCAGGGCTGTGGGACACCCCTCAGGTGCACACATTCATCCTTTCTCAGGAAGGTTCTGCACCCGCTACCGACGTGGGGGTTTTCCCACCAATGAACAATTCTGTGACGCCAACGGGGTATCCCACAGTTCAACTCAATTCTGACACTATCTACCAGGAAGTAGGGTCAGATCCCACACGGGAAGGACTCAGTTCCTCCAAGACTGCTGCCCGCTGTCAGTTGCCAGTGGCAAGTCCAAATTGTCACCTGGACTTCTGACTGGCTGGCTGTGAATCAGGGTCCTAACCACCCGTTCTGGGTTGGATTCGTCTTCTAGAGCGGTTCACAGAACTCTGAGAAACATGTTCCTAGGTCACCCGTTTGTTATAAAGAGATACAACTAAAGAGCAGCGAGGCGGAAGCGATGCAGAGGACCACTTCCTCGCTCTTGGTCCCGTACGGAGCTTGCAAGCCCTCTCCAGATGAGCGGCTCCCCAGATCTCTGTGTCTCCGCGGCGTCTCCACCAAGCCCAGCGGCTCTGCAAACCCTGCCTTCTTGGGTTTTTACACAGCATCCAGCACTTAGGTATGATTGATTAAACCACTGGCCATTGGAGACTGAACTCAACCTCCAGCCCTTCCCCGCACTCCCCAGAGATAGGAGGCTGGGACTCCAAGTTCCAGCCCTCTCATCAGGTGGTCGGTTCCCCTGGCAACCAGGGCTACCTAACCCCCCCACCCCCAGGTCCGGCCAGGAGTTAACCCCTGTGACCTTGTTAACATAACAAGGGCAACTTCATCCTTCTCATCCCTTAGGAAATTCCAAGGGTTTAGGGAGCTCTGTGCCAGACCTGATACACATTTCTTACTATAAATCAACACCACGCATGGCTCTCAGGACTTCCCTTCATCACTCTGGCATGCTGTGCCCTTTCGGTGTAAGGCCACAAGTCTAAACGTCTAAACCAAACTGACTCCATGACAGGCTTTAAGTTTCCCCTCTGAGCTAGAAGGCCTGAGTTTCCGCTTCCCCGAAACTATCAGGCAGTGACACATTGCCCAAGGCAGGAGAAACCACCCTCGCAGCACCCGGTCAGGAAAGGCCAGCGACCACCCTCCACATTACTAAGGGAGAGGCCTGGAGATGGAAACTATAGATAGGACCCTGTTACCTAATGTTAAAGTTAACCTGTTAGTCGCCGAACAAGACCCTAGGCTCGCTCTGTGATTGGTTGAATTTAAAGGTACTCTAAATGTTGTAATTGGATCCCGCCAAAAGTAACGAATACTCTAGACAATGTGTATGGTCAAACCCGCTGTCAATGATGTTGTATAATTATGATTGGATCACTGTTCCCATGTCACAACTTCTGTAACTCCCCCGTCTCAAACCCCATAAAAACCCTACTCTGCCCTTGTTCGAGGCTCTCAGCACGGACCCATACGCTGGTGAAGTCTGTGAGCCCGAGCTTAAGCCCGTAATAAAGCCCTTTGCCTTTGCATGCGTGACTCGGTCTCCCTGGTGGTCTCTGGTCGGTGAGGATACTGCGATCTGGGTATAACATCGGGTCCTGGGTTGTAGATTGCTCTGCTCTGTTCGTCTACAATTCTCTGCATCCCAGAGTCCAAACACGCTCTTTTATGACCGAAGTGAAGTTCTGATTCAGGCTCCTTTGAATTCTGATCTTGCTCAGGCCTCTGATAGCTGTGTTTGTTTTAGTTTAATTTGTCAGCTTTTATTGTACATATTTAACCCAGCTTGTTAAACTTGTGGTGATGAATGCTTCCCAGACAATACTATCTTTAAAGAAGTTTTTTTTCCTGATAGTTTTTTTTTTGCCATGCCTGAAATTTCAGATGAAACTGCTCAGGGTGTTTTAGGAACAAAAAGAAGCTTTTGGGGTCACCTGGGTGGTTCAGTCGGTTAGGCTTCTGACTCTTGGTTTGTGGGGCTCAGGTCATGATCTCATGCTTCATGAGTTCAAGCCCTGCATCAGATTCTGTGCTGACACTGCAGAGCCTGCTTGGGATTCTCTCTTTCTCTGCCCCTCCTGCTCTCTCTCTCTCTCAAAATAAATAAGCTTAAAGAAAATAGTCTATATTTTTGTAGGAATGGAATTCTAAGTTTCAAAAATCTGGCTTTATGAACTGCCATGTATTTCACTTGATTTCTTTCTACAACAGTAAAGTATACTTATTAAATAAAAGGCAAAAATTTTTAAAACTCTGAAAATATTTAATGCATAACTTTGATTTTAATCTTTAAAAACTGTAAGTATGGCACATGTAAAATTAAATATAGAAAACAATGACAGATGGCCAAGAACCCTCTATACAAACTTAAAAGATAACTAACATCTCTCCTTCTATTTGATTCTGGAATCTCTCCATTATTAAAATTAAAATCTTATAGATATCAACAAAGTCATTTCAAATTTATTAAGAAAATGTCATGGCCCAGAATATGGTCTAACATCCTAAATGGCTTGTGTTCCCTTGAAAGAAATGTCTATTTGGCTATTCGTGGATGGACCGTTTTATTACTACAATTTAGACAAGTTGGTTGATAGTGTTGAACAAATCTCTAATACCCTTAACTAATTTTTCTGTCTCTTTTTTCTATCAGTTGTTCAGAGAAGGATATTTGAATCCCTCACTTAGATTGTGAATTTCTCTGGAGGTCCTTCCATATGTATTTTTATTTTATTATTTTATTTTATTTTGCATTTTTGAGACTTTGTTATTGGGTGCATAAGCGTTTAGGATTTTACATCCTCTTAATAAATTGGCCTTTTTATTGTTACGAAATAATCCTTATCGCTGGCCATATTCTTTGCTGTGAAACACCCTTTCTGTGCTAGCCATAGAGCCACAGCAAATTTAACCTCCTTGTGTTTGTATATTTAGTATGTTTTCCAGGAAGCACACATACTTGGGGATATATACTGAGTCTATATAGTTGGGAGCANGCCCCGCCTTGGTCCATCTTGATTAACCCTGCTTTTAATTGGAGTTTACAGACCATTCACATTTAAGGTGATGATTGATAAGACAAGGTTTCAAGTACCACATGCTATTTGTTTTCCTCTTCTTTTTCCCAGCCTGGGTGTTTCGTTGTTGCATTGTTAACATTTTCCCGGTTTTTTGCCTTCTTTTGTAGTATTTCAATATTTTTTATAATTCTCTTTTTTCATCTTTGTAAGCTTGTTCACTGTGTCTTTGCTATTTTGGTGGTTGCTTTAGGTTTCATATGCCTTTAATGTATCTTTAGTGTATCATAGCCAACACGGAAATGATATTATACTTCACATAGAATATATGAGAATATGACTACAGTTTACTTGCATTTCTCTCCTCCTCAAACCAGATCAGATTTGATCTTAAAAGGCTGCTTGTGTTTTAAAGAGATTTAAGTTGGGGCATCTGGGTGGCTCAGTCAGTTAAGGGGCCAAAATCGGCTCAGGTCATGATCTCAGGGTTCGTGGGTTCAAGACTGCATTGGGCTCTGTGCTGACAGCTCAGAGCCTGGAGCCTGCTTCAAATTCTCTCTCTCTCTCTCTCTCTCTCTCTCTCTCTCTCTCTCCCTCCCTCTCCCCTGTTTGCACTTTGTCTTTCTGTCTCTCAAAAATAAATAAACATTTTTAAGGGGCATCTGAGTGGCTCAGATGGTTAAGCATCTAACTTCGGCTCAGGTAATGATCTCACATTTCATGAGTTCAAGCCGAGTTGTGCTCTGTGCTGACAGCTCAGAGCCTGGAGCCTGCTTCCGATTCTGTGTCTCCCTCTCTCTCTAACCCTCCCCCACTCATGCTCTGTCTCTCTGTCTCTCTCTCTGTCAAAAATAAATAAACATTAATTTTTTTAAATTCAAATAGATTTAAGTGATAAGAAAAACTTTAACAACATAGTTCTAATTTTCATGTCATTATCATATTTGTTTAAACATTCAATTATCCTTTAAACAGACCCAGATTGTAAGAAACTGTTCTTACACGTAATCAATGTACAATTTTTGATGTTCTGCATTGCATTATATAGATCCATATTTCCATTGCCACAACCGATATCATTTTCCTTCTATTTGAGGATGCCTTTAACATTTCTTGGAGTGCTCTCTATGTTAACCAATTCTTTCTGCTTTTATATCTTTGAAACATCTACATCTCTTTGATTTTTTTAAATATTTATTTATTTGTTGTGTGTGTGTGAGACAGAGAGAGAGAGAATAGACAAGGGAGGGGGAGAGAGAGAAAGAGACAGAGAATCCCAAGAAGGCTCCATGCTGTCAGTGTAGAGACAGATGTAGGGCTCAATCTTATGAACAGGCTCAATCTCATGACTTGAGCCAAAAGAGTCGGATGCTTAACCGACTGAGCCATCCAGGTGCCCTACTTCTTCTTTGATTTTTAAAAGATATGTTTGCTGGATATATGATTCTAGATTGAGTTATTTCCCTCTTGATGCCTTACAGATGTCATACCACTATCTCCTCTCTTGTTTCTCACAAGAAACCCATTCAGCCCTTCTCTTTGTCCCATGATATGTAAACTGCCTTCTATATGTGGATGCTTTAAGATTTTTCTCTTAATCACTACTTTTCAGCAGCTTGATTATGGAGTACTATGCATTTCTCTAAGATACTGCATAACATCATCTTGCAAATTCAGTAAATTGGAGTTTAATTCATAATGTTTGTGTTTGTTTTGTGTTTGACTGAACTTCTTGAAGTTTGGCATTATAACTTAATACCAACAATGGAAAATGCTTTGCCATTATTTCTTCAAGTGTTGTCACTATTATCTTTTTTATCAGGAACTCAATTACATGTATATTAAGGTGCTTAAAGTTTTTCTGTAGCTCACAGAAGTTCTGTTCATTTTTTTAAAAATCTCTTTTCTCTGTGTTTATTCTGTAGATGTTTTTTTATTCCCATAGCTTTAAGTACTAGTCATTTTTTCCTGCCAAGCTTAGTCCACTGTTAATCCTACTCAATGAGTTGGTCATCTGACTCATTGTGGTTTCCATCTGGATGTTCCGTGTGCGTGTTTTATATCATGTTTCGTATTGCTAGCTTTGTAAACATATGAAACACAGCTGTCATAAGTATTTAATGTTACTGTGCATATTGGACTCCCTGTGTCATTGAAGGTCGCTCCATTTTTTTTGATCAATTTTTTTCTCTGTCTTATGTGTTATATTTTCCAAGTGTTTCTCATGCTTAGAAACTTTTGTTTTGATGCCAGACATTTCACAATTTACCGTGTAGGGTATTGCCTACTTTTGTATCCCGTGGGTATTTCTGAGCTTACTTTTAAGGTGTGTGATAGGCGTGATCAAATGGACACAGAATAGTAACCAAGTTAGACCATATTGTGGACCTATAAATAAGTGTCTGTAAAATTTAAAAAAATTAACTGATATAATATATGCTACCTGACCCTGGTCGTATTGAATCATAATAAAGAATTGAAACAATCTAGGAAATCAACTCATCAGAAGCTAAATAACACACTTTTAAATTACCAAAGGGTCAAAGAAGAAGTGAGAAGGGAAATCAGAAGGCAGTTTGAACAGGATGAAAATACAATTAGTAGACATGCGGGATGATACTACAGCATTACTTAGTGGAAATTTATAGCTTTAAACGAGTCTGTTGGAAAAGAATGAAGGTCTTAATTCAGTGACCCCTGCTTCCACGTTAAGAGGCTAGAATAAGAAGAACGCATCAAACCCAAAGTAAGCAGAAAAATGGAAACGGTGTAAGGGAATGAAAAGGAAATAGGATAGCCAGAGCAATCATAGAAAAATTGTAATAAAGAATATACAAAATCAATGATTAGCTTCCCTAATAGAGACCTACTCTTCCAAATAGTAATAAAGTAACGTTTACCACCCTTGAGTTTACAAATAGAAAAGATTCCCACACTCGGCACTGTCTCTTTCTCCCCCACTGTGACTTCTCACAGTAGAATTTCCCTCCGATTTCCCAAAGTAAGGCTGTTAAACTCTTCTCCTTCTGACCCACCCTTTCCAATGGCTTCTTTGTTGGGTTTTCTTCAACTTTTCTTTCTTTATGCTGATGTTCCGACAGATACTCTTCCCACTTTCCCCCTTCTCCAGGGCAACAACCACTAAACTGAGTGATCACCTCTTGGATGGGGGTGTTCCCAACTCCATCAGACCCAGCATCTCACTGAGATTTGGATTCACCCCAGACGTTATCCAGTGTCAAATATGTGTGTCTGTATGTGGCCGCAACCCCTCCTGTGCACTGTCATATCCATGGTGTCTTCATTGGTTATAATCCCACCATACTTTTCTGGAACTGACAGGTGTTCAGAGTAAAGAACACAAGTAACCCTTGGTTCAGGCTGTTAGTAATGCAGTTATCAGGTATTTCGGAACGTGATCAAAAGTTCACCTGTTCATTGCTACAGCGAAGAACTATACACTCTTCACTGATATGTATATATTTAAGAGTTTATCTATATAAATGTGTAAAGTTCATATAATATGAATGGCTCTATATGCATGTATATACAACATATATACACATACATACAAAACAAAAGTACATAATAACATATTACATACGTTTACATAGCTTATATAATATATAGCACATTAGGTAATATAATCCTCATAATATATCATGTTAAAACACATTATGTAATTATGCATAATGTATATATTCTATTAATATTAATTTATATAGTCATATAATATATAAAGTTATATGCAATCATTTATATAAAATATAAATATTAACTGATATATAATATAATAGGTAACTATTAATTTGTACACATTCATATAATATACAAGTATGAAATTATATGTAATATAGGGTATCAATATGACTTTTTATAATTATATAATATAAATATTTATTCATATACTAACATAACATATGAATATTAATGTACATGTAAAAATACATTACAATATATAAATATTACCTTTTGCATCATACACATGACAAAACTCTCTGGACTGAACAGCAAAAGCAGCACTCTTTGATCTTTATCATCTGCCATGAAAAACTTTGCCCCAGGAAGTAAATTCTACATAAATGAAGTGAGAAAGAGAACTGGACAGACAGAAACGTGACCCAAACGATGTCAAATTGTCTCTCCCAAGTAAGTTTGCAGAATCCTTGTGATGGGTGTTCGCACACATGAAGTGAGCCACGGGGCACCTGGGGGACATTTTAACAGCAGACCACCCTGATAGTTATCAATGTGATCTCATTTACCTGGTGAGTCCCTAAAATCTCCTTCATGAGTAAAATCAGAAAAGCCAAAGACTTCTCTCTCTCTCTCTCTCTTTTTTTAAATGTTTATTTATTATTGAGAGACAGAGAGAGACAGAGCCTGAGCAGGGGAGGGGCAGAGAGAGGGGGAGACACAGAATCTAAAGCAGGTTCCAGAGCCTGACCTGGGGCTCGAACTCACACATTGTGAGATCACGACCTGAGCCCGAGTTGGACACCTAACTGACTGAGCCACCCAGACGCCGCAAGACTTCTCTTTAATGCACACTTTCCTGCAAAGCCTTGGCTAGATCTACACCGAGAAGCTCCGAGAACGTCCTCAATTAGGCTTCAGATTGTTTTCACCTGAATCCCCAAGGACGGGAGATATACTCTTATTTCCCCAACTTTTTCGCCTCTGAGTGGAAGCTTCCTGATCTTTATGGAGAGAGCAGAGCATCCCCTGCAGGCTGGTCGTGGCTCCGGTTAATGTCACGTGCGCATCTCCTAATTGGCATTCACTCGGGCTGTCGGCAGTGGCTGTGTGGACAGGATTGGAAGGAGGCGGTACTGCAGTGGTCGGTGAGTGACATTGGCGTTCTGGGCGCCTGGATGCCATGTGGGCAGAGGATTTGGGAGCAGAGGCTGAAATGGATACGGGACTTTTTCCTCCTTACCGTGCGATGCTGACACAAAACCGTGTCTGTCTCTGTATCATTGTCAAAGTTGGAGCCTGTAAATGCAATTAATCAGAAACAGAAAACAGAAAGTCGGGGAGAAGCACACGTCCCCTTGTATTTCATGCTAGCTTCGAACGCAGTCTTGCCGCAAAGCAAGAAGAGTCAGAGAGTAACATGCTCTGTGTGCTGATTGTGGGTGCATGTGTGTGCGTGTGTGTGTGTGTGTGTGATCGTTCCCCCAGAAACATGATTTATTTTTATGTATAATATTACTCTAAAGAACAGCTCAGCAAGATTAGAAGTTTGCTGTAACAAGTCCCACACACAAAGCAGCTTCAACAACACACATGTCCTCTCAGTCATGGAGGCGGGGAGTCCGCGATCCAGGCAGGGCTGAGGCTGGAAGTCTTAGATCCCGGTGAGGTGGAGGCTGGTTCCTCCTTGACGTGTAGATCCCGTGTTCTCCCTGTGTCCCCACATGGGCATCCCTCTGCGAGTGTCTGTGACCTCATCTCCTCTTCTTTTAAGGACCCCAGCCCTCGGGGATCGGGGCCATCCTAATGACCTCATTTCACCTTAATCCCTTCTTTTTTTATGTTTATGCTTGAGAGAGAGAGAGAGAGAGAGCACGAGTGCGGGAGAGGCAGAGAGAGAGGGAGACACAGAATCGGAAGCAGCTCCAGGCTCCGAGCTGTCAGCACAGAGCCCGACGCGGGGCTCAAACTCAGAAACTGTGAGATCATGACCTGAGCTGAAGTCAGACGGCCAACTGAGCCAACTAGGCTCCCCATTAATCCCCTCTTTAAAGACCCAATCTCTAGATATATCCACATTGTGAGGTCCTGGGGTTAGCGCTTCAACATATGGATTATTTTGGAGGGACTGTGAATACAGCACAATTCAAAGCTTCACAACCGTATTTAAAGACAGACTAGATTTCCCCCCAGAGGCTGTGTTTGCTTAGGTAAATCCAAGTGATCTTTAAGCACATATTTTTAAATTACCTGATGGATATGCATAAAGCTTTTTAATGATA
The DNA here is from genome assembly GCF_008692635.1 of Crocuta crocuta. Classification (NCBI taxonomy): domain Eukaryota; kingdom Metazoa; phylum Chordata; class Mammalia; order Carnivora; family Hyaenidae; genus Crocuta; species Crocuta crocuta. Next base: position 2,215,043 of record NW_027528610.1, on the reverse strand, counting down.
TGAGCCCCAAATACAGATGAAACAAAACCGTGGCCCCCTCTCTTTGATGGCATATTTAAAGATTCACATAAGGAGGTGCCTGGGGGGCTCAGTCAGTTAAGTGTCCGACTTCGGCTCAGGTCATTATCTCACTGCTCATGGGTTTGAGCCCTGCGTCAGGCTCTGTGCTGACAGGTCAGAGCCTGGAACCTGTTTCAGGTTCTGTATCTCCTTCTCTCTCTGACCCTCCCTTGCTCGTGCCTTCTCTNAAAAATACAGTGATGACATCTCCCAGCCCCCCAATCTAACACGCTTCCCCCGTAGGGACGCAGCAGTGTGAATCCGTCACAGAGCTGGGAATTTCTGTCCCTCTCAGTTAAATATACTCCCAAACCAGTTTTACATGTTATATCGTGCCGTGCAACTGAATTCTCCGCATACAGGTCTACACATCCTCGAACTGCTCTAAAAACGAATCCGGCCTCCCCCTCCCCGTTTACTCTTGTTCAGGGATAGAGTGAACCCATTTCCCGGGTGATTCTCCTCTGTTGCATGTTTTGGGGGAGAGATCTGAGCCACAGGAATCAGACAGAAAGTATGTGCGTCACGCCTCCGTTGTAAATGTTTACCCCGGCAACAAACATCGGTGAAAATCACAATGGGGAAATCAGGAGCAGAAAATCGTTTCAAGGAAAGCCCAAGGAATAATAATTGGTGACTCTTGGTGTGAAGACCAGAGGCCCAGGGCTGTTGGGGAGTGTCATAAACACAATCCTTTCTGACGTGGAGACATCAAGAAATAAATGTATACGGGTTTTCTGCATATTTATGGCGATAACCCAAGAGAATAACTAAAATCATAAATAACATAAACTTGGGTTTTACCCATCCATCAAAGGCTAGAAACATTTACTTTGTATCCCGTCTCTGTCTGCTTCTCACTCCCTCTTGTCTATTTTAGTACATTATCATTATCTCAAGCAGTTGAGTGTGTAGTCAAGCGTCTTCTACTGGATCGAGGTCACTGCCATTAGGATGTATCGAATAGGCAACGTTATTCTAACACGAAGCACCCTCTAATTCTTACCGAAACGTGACTCTCTGCAGTGCTATGATGTCCCATGTCACAGGCATTTGACAATTCAGTGTGGACTCGGTGCACATCCGTGCAGGATGAAATGGCCAACCAGCTAAAAGAGGAGGCATTTCATGAAGCCCCTCAAAGCGAATATTCTCGACCACACGGAGTCCCCAACGAACGCGCACCTGGCCATCAACACCCAAGGAAACTCTTCACAGAGCTTAGCAACACGGCAAGTTTTCAACCATGTCCCCAAGGACACTTGCTTCTTGACCCACAAGGAATCAACTGGACCTCCGCCCTCTGTCTCTGTTTTATTCTCATGGTCCATGAAGGCGCCACAACTTTGCTCCGCCAACTGTGCACATTCCACCAGCCACGTGCTAGGCCGCATTATGACACGCCTGAGAAAATCAGCCGACTCACTGAAGGTGTCTTCCCTGATTCCATCCAGAATCTTCTTTTCTTCTCAGATGGCAATGCCGGCTTTCTCGCCTAGCTGTTCATTCAGCGGCCTTGATCGTCCTGGGTTTTAAGGTCACCGTGATGACCTTTGCTTTTCTAACTGCTGTCATTCACTGTCACACGATTCTTGCTCTCCTGCCCCGAAGAGAGAGAAGCTAATTTGCAAAATCTCATTTTCACATCACACTTTCCTGTGTGTCTACAAGTACCTATTTCCTCCTTTCTTTGGGAGCTTCTTAATGCTGGCAGCCCAAAACTCCAACATTTCTCTTTCCTCCCAGGTTCACAACCAGGGTGGTCCCTTTGTTCCTGGTGAAAATGCCTTTCTTCCTCCCTGTTACCTACCTGCACACTTACTTCTTCCCTCCCTCACTCCCTTCCCCCTTTCGTTCCCTCCTTCCTTCCCTTCCTCCTCTCTCCCTTCCTTATTCCTTCCTTCCTCCTTCTTCCCTTTCCTTCCCTCACTGTCTCCTTCTTTCCTTGCATTTCTTCCTTCCTTCCTTCCTTCCTTCCTTCCTCCCTCCCTCCCTTTCTGCCTCATTCCTTCCTTTCTTCCTGTCTCATTCCTTCCCTCCCCTTCCTTCCTTCCTCCCTTACTTCCTTCTTCCTCTTTCTTTCCCTTCCTTCCCTCACAGTCTCCTTCCTTCCTCCCTCTCTCCCTTCCTTCTCCCCTCCCTTCCTACCTTCTTTCCTTCCTTCCAAAAAGCTACAGGTATCTCTCCTATTTATGGCGTGAGGATAATGTATACTATCCCCACCTCATGGCATTGTCTGGATGTCAAAATAGGAAGATGTCCTGTTTCTTTCAAACTTACTTTCTAGGCGGGTGGCATATATACACGGCTCTCCACAGAGCTTTGCAAAGAGAAAATACTGTAACAAAGAGTGTTATCATTCAGTCAACCTGATAGACAGGAAAGTCTGCAGGCGGGGGGCCGGACACCCACGAATCAAAAGCCCTCCATTCAACCAGATGCATGGTGCAGGAACTTGCAGACTCCATGCTTACCAAAGACGAATGGATTCAGTGCATACCTCGTCCTTGACACCAGTGTGCAAACCCCTTCCTTCACCTTACCCCTTACCGCTTCCTTCAGAATTGCGGGTTTCCTGGTGAAACTGGCATCTCATTTTCCTCTGTCTTCATTGATAGAACGTTCTATCAGGCAATACTGTTCATCTGCGTGTCCTCCCCTATGCTGCTTTCCATCTGTCTTCTCCGTTTAGCTGCTCCAGGATCTCATTCCTAGAACATCATGGCCCCGGACAGTGGAGAACATGGAGGACTCACTTACCATTTCTTATACGCCTCTCTGCCATCACCGCCACATTGGGAGTAACCCCAAATCCTATCTTCATTCATTCTGCAGAACTTGTGGTAAGTCCATGCTAAAACCAGTCTGTGCAAATCGAGTGTGGCTTGAAGAAAATGTGCAAGTCGAATTCCACTGATGGATTCTTGCTCGGTGTTCGGGAGGGGACCCGGCGGGAAGGTGATGAACAGTAATTAATCTGACTCTCCTCCAAGGGGAAAAGAAAAGTCGCCGTAGGGGAGCCCTTTGACAGGGCACACTTGTAAAATTCAAAAGGATACAATTACAGGCTTACGCTCTCAGAGTCACTAACCCTTCCCAGGAAGAGGTTGATGTATACTTAGGTGTCTCCTAAGGCTGTCGGAGTATTATCTTATGGGAAAGTCGATGATTAATTATCGTGGTGCTCTGCGAATCACTGAAGCTCAGCATGTGCCCAACTTGATTGAAAGCCCGTGTCCAATGCAATTACCAGCTTGTCAATCAGATTTCTCAAAATAGAACGTGGAACGCCGCATGGGGCGGGTTAACATATTTATGTTGCATTAATTGTGATGCCCAACATCAAAAACACGACGTCCAACAAGAAATTTCACTATTTCCTCCAAAATTCCGCGATGGCATTAAGCTAAAAAACTGTTTCTAGTAGTTGAAGGGTCATAAAGTACAAATAACAAGTAACACCTGCTACACATTTAAATTGCATACCGTTGAGGCGCCTGGAAGGCTCAGTCCGTGGAGCGTGTGACTCTCGATCTCGGGATTGTGCGTTCAACCCCCACATTGCATGTAGAGATTGCTTAAAAATAAAATCCTTGGGGGCACCTGGGTGGCTCAGTGAGTTGAGCGTCCGAATCTTGGTTTCAGCTCAGGTCATGATCTTGTGGTTCATGAGTTTGAGCCCTGAGTCAACTCTCTGCTGTCAGCAGAGCCTGATTTAGATCCTCTGTCCACCCCCACACCCCTCCCCTGTTCACTCTGTCTCTCTCAAAGATAAATAATGATTAAAAAATAAAAACAAAATCTTTAAAAAATAAAATAAATTACATAGGCTCAAAACGTGGAATAGGTGCATCTAATGACAAAAGTTTGAAGATGCCCTATGTCTCATTGGAAAACCTTACACACAGATAAATTAAGACATGAATTAACACATTTCTATACAAGGAAAGTAATATGAGAATTCGTACTTGCAATTCATTGAAATGGAAAGATCTCACAAATAATTTTGTGCAAATCAGGCAAAATCATTTTCCACATCAGACACAGAGAGTAGTGTACATACCAAGTTTAATTCTACACGTGTGTGGGTGAAGCGCCAATATTGTCATGTAGAGGAGTAGGAAGGGATGACAAACATGTGAGATGAACACACGGACACCCACGCAAACTAGAAGTCAAAGCTCTTTTGCTCAAAACAGATCTTTATTCAGATTATGTGCTTTTTTACCAGACCACTTCCTATGCCTACAGTCACGGCACAGAGCCACGCTTCTCAAATTTCCACCTAGAGACTTGCACAATCTGAAGGCCATCTTCCTATTAGACTTCCCACAATTCCATGCTTTCAGTAGTGCCTCTGCCCCTCCATTTAGAACTTGAACTCATTGCACAGAAGTGAAATAGTAACTCCTGATGTAGAGCATATTCTCATTACTAGTCCATACATTCCTTCTTTTATGACTTCTTCCCTTCCTCTTTCCCTTTTTCCCTTCATCCTTCTTGATCTCCCTTTATCCCCCACCACCCAGCACACGCACGCACGCGCACACACACACACACACACACGCTGACCTTAACAACAACCCATAAATATTTATTACACGTTCTTCATTCCTTTCTCCTGCCACCAGTGCCTTCAATAAATTCACCTTGGGACACCTGGGTGACCTGGGGGGCTCAGTCAGTTAAGTCTCCAACTTCAGCTCAGGTCATGATCTCAGGTTTGTGGGTTCAAGCCCCATGTTGGGCTCTGTGCTCACAGCTCAGAGCCTGGAGTCTGCTTCCAATTCCGTGTCTCCCTCTCTCTCTGTCCTTCCCCCACTCTGTGCTCTGTCTCTCTCTCTAAAATAAACATTAAAAACATAAAATTAAAGTGTGTTCTACAGTTTGGGTTATTTTAGGAATTTCATTTGTTTCACTTAATGCATTGCACTTTCCAGTACGTAATTAGGCTTTGTCCTGCCTGATTTCCTTTGATTGCCATATAATATTTCCTGGCGTTAAAATACGACAAGTTTTCACTTATAAGTTGTGCTAAGCACTCACTTATTGCTTTTGACCACCAGGTATGTGACTCTGGTAATCGATGCATTCACCCACAGGAGAGGTTTAGCAGGAAGTTGCTGCCTCAAGCGTGTGAGTGTCACACACGTTGAAAAGCAGATGAAGATGCCCATGTCCAAGGGCAAAGTCCTGTTAGCTGAGCATGCCAGGCTTCCGTTAAACGCCATTTTCCCAGAACATCACATGGCTTCCATTGCACATAAGTGAGGCAGCGGTGGAGCCAAGCAAACAACCAGACAAAAAATCAGGTCACCAGATTCAACACAGATTTCGAAGGAAATAACACTGTTGGTGTAGAGAGAACACAGGACACCAGCTCTTCCTCCCTGAGTATAAAGAAAAAATGTAAACATGAGAAAAAAAACAGGGTGAAAATAGGAAAGAGATCTCATCACATATAGTGACCTCTGCTGCAGAAAGAGTAAACGGTCTCAGAGGTCGCTTGCATTGGAAACAGTTCTCGTCAGCGATTTCCACATCCTTCCCAGAAGTCAAGGAGTCTACTGGATGCTTCACAATTCCAACTGTCCTTTAAAACTAGCCACCATATTGATTGTCTCTGTTCCTGACACTTAAAACAGCTGTAGGCACTTGTGAGTGCTGAATACATATTTTGAAACCTGAAGGACGCCTTATTATTTGTAAGTAGAGCCATAACTTTTATATAGAACAAGCCATATTATCATGCCCTCCATCACTGGATAAGTTTAGCATCATTAATTCCCACTCCATACCATCCTTTGTAGCTCTTTATGCATGATGTGAGACAAGCAACATAAAACATGAATACAATAAATGGAATCAACAGATGTACCACGTCTTTTTAAAGTTTATTTATTTATTTTTGAGAAAGAAAGAGAGCAAGTGGGGTAGAGACAGAGAGAGTGGGCAGATAGAAAAACACAGGGCTTGAACTCATAAAGCGTGAGATCATGACCTGATTGGAAATCAAGAGTCAGACACTTTACCGACTGAGCCACTCAGGTGCCCCAGCAAATGCACCAGTTTTATTAAAGGATTACTGAAAAATGGATTTTCTTCCTAGTAATGGTCATTTGTTGGGTTTTCTGTGCGAGTGCGAATGCATATTGCTTTATGAATGGAAAGAGATACGCATCCTTTTGAAAAAATCATACCCTTCACACCTAGGATGTATGAAAAAATGGTGCCCGTACGGCGGGCATGGTCCATACGATTAAGAGGAAGCGGGTAGGCTTCTTGTACACTGTAGACTCCTAATCTCCCTATTTCAAGTGCAATTCCAAGAAGCAAGCCCTTTGGGTGCTTCGTTCTTGGGGACATGCAATAGATGGAATATGACAGTTGACATGTTTTCCTTCACTCTCGAATCAGTCACAAGCCCACCGGACATGACTAGATAATGAATATTTGCTAATTAAATCTACTCCCATTTTTTAGATTAGAATTTTAACTGTCGAAGTCAGTGACCCAGACTTGATGATATTTCTGTGCCAGAGACCTGCCAGCTAAGAGGCACGTGAAAGCTATTTACGAACAATAAATAGCAAACAGCAAAACAGCGAAGTTTCAATGGATTCAGCGGTGGCAGTTAAAATCCCTTAAAAATGTTATTATCAATCATTAAGTGTTTACATTATTGCAGACATCATGTTAAGGAGTTTTCTTTCAGTATTTCATGAAGGCATTATAATAACATGCAGAAGCAGCTCGTGGTCGTTTTGCTTAGGAGAGGAAGCACACAGAGAAGAGGGGACATTGCACGGGAGACTTACTAGTGGAGCCGTGGTTAGGATGCTCCTCATCTAACGAGAGCCAGAGCATCTGGAAGTCCAAATCCATGCTCTTCTGGATGTGCAAACGCTCCCTTTCATCTTCTTAACCCCTGTCCCTCACTCATTTATGACTAAGGGGCGGCCAGAAGTAGAGCATGATGTCATGCTTCCAGAGGAGCACACAGCAAAATTTGCTGGCCGATGCAGTACGGCGCGCCATGACTCGGGAACAACATGCAACCCCATTTCCTTGGAATGAGAGCGGCCTCCAGAGGACCTGCTGGTGTCTTCACAGCCGAATCCTGGTTATATCCAGGAAAAGGAAGACCAACTGAGCTTCCAGAACTATCACCCAGAGATGCCCACAACCTGATATCTGATTCCTGTGAGTAGATCAGCCTCCATGGCAAAGGTGGCTTTGACTGTGTTATTACGTGAAGGATCTTGAGATGATGGGATGGTCTTGGATTATTCCTGTGGGCCCTCTTATCACAAGGGTCCTTATCAGAGGAGGACTTGAAGATCAAGGTTGAGAGAAGATTTCCTCATGGAGGCAGAGGTGCAGTGATGTCTTTCGAAGCTGGACACCTTGACGTTTGCCTTTCAAGACTCACTTTGGACATCTTACCTCCAGAACCGTAAAAGAACAAACGTGTGTTGCTTTAAGCCACCAGCTTTGTGGTCGTTCGTTATAGCGGCAACAAGGCTCTCATATGCCCTCCCACCAAGGCCAGCCTGGCCACACCTTCCCTGTGGAGGAGTTTGCAGATTATTTCCCTTTGAGGTTACTCAGTCAGCAAGACATTCATCTTTTTTATTTTATTTTTTTTATTTTTTTAATGTTTTTTTTTTTAATTTATTTCTGAGCGAGGGAGAGAGAAGACAGGCAGTGTGAGCAGGGGAGGGCCAGAGAGAGAGGGAGATACAGAATCTGAAGCAGCTCCAGGCTCTGAGCTGTCAGCACAGAGCCTGATGTGGGGCTCAAACCCACAAACTGTGAGATCATGACCTGAGCCGAAGTCAGACACTTAACCGACTGAGCCACCCAGGTGCCTCTGCAGGACATTCATCTTAAGGAGACGGGCCAGTGACCATGACATCTCCTAGGAAGGACCAGGTGACAGAGATGCTCTATTTTTTTTTCATCAGTATATCCACCAGTCAAAGACTACTAAAATGCAAATCAGGATTCTTACCATCTCACAATTGTTGTGACGTAACACAACTCTTATCAAAGAAGAAAACAAAAGACACTGAGTTATAAATGGGAGATTTCCTTCTGGACCGTTTTCGTCCAAATACCCATTACCGAAAAGGAACTGAAGGAGCCTCTAGTGTTGAAATGAAGCCTGATATGATTTTATTCCTTCTTCTTTTTTCCCTCCCCCTCGCTATAAAGCTTCAATGTTGCAAACTAATAAAATAAAGGAAATTTAATCCGGTGCTTCTCAAACTTAGGGAGAGCATTGAAATGACATGGATGGTTGTTGGAAACGCAGGCTGATGCTTCCATCCCAGAGACTCGGATTTGGGAGGTCCATGGTGTCAGCTGAGAACTCAGAACTCCCAGGGGAGAATGAAGTTTCTGCTCTTTGGAGGACATTTGGGGAAACACTATTTTCATCTTTAGTCTCCATAAATAATCGAGTCTACTCATTCTCAGCTTGGGATATTTCGCCCCTAGGGGACCCTGGGCAATGTCAGGAGACTTCCCACTTCTCTTATCTTTGGGGGAATGTGGGACACCTCCAGCATCTAGTGGTTAGAGACCTGAGATGCTGCAAGTTTCCTACTTAGGAGTACAGAGTACAAAGTACACCGCCAAAGAATGATGGCGTCCAAAATGTCCACAGCTTTGTGTGTGAGAGCCCCAATGACATAAATGGAGATCTTCACCTGCTATGGCTTTTTGTCTTTCAGCAATTTGCTAAGTGCCCCTATGCTTTAATTTGTCAATATATAAAACAGAAATAAAATGTTAATGGAGTTATAAAAAAGATGAGATGAGATAATGCAACAAAGTATCCAGCAGATTGTAAACTCACCACAGAAATGTATTGATATAAAATCTATCTCTCTACTTCAATAATATATGATTTCCCAGTCAGGAAAGGCATATATTCAGAATCACAGGGGGCTGTGAGAGCCTGCTGTGGATAAACAAACTACCCTCACATCAAAGTGATCACCAGGGAAAAATGCTTATTGGTGTGTCCTGGAAAGATGCATCTTTTTTTATATCATATTTATTGATTTTGACAGAGAGATAGAGCAGGGGAGGGGCAGAGACAGAGGGAGAGAGAGAATCCGAAGCAGGCTCCGCGCTGTCAGCGCAGAGCCCGCCATGGGGCTCAAACCCACAAACCGTGAGATCGTGACCTGAGCCAAAACCAAGAGTCGGATGCTTAACCAACTGAGCCGCCCCAGGTGCCCCTGGAAAGATGAGTCTGGAGCATTGAAAAAAACAACGTGTCTTCTTCTCTTTCCCCCGATGGAAACTTCCTTTTCTTCATACCACGCTGAGAAGCAGACTTAAGATCAGGCCAACAGAAATGCGCTCCATCCCCCCATGTAGCCTATCCACGTTGCTATCTTATTTAAAACCTCCACTGCGAAACTTAACTTGCAAATGAACCTGCCATGATGACGAGTAAAGATGGAAAAGTCTTTTACGGAAGTTTGTCCTTGGTTTTGCTAGGAAAACATCAGCCCTTGTTGAAGCATCAGCAGAGCGTTATTAAAGACTTGGTGTGCGTGATTTAAAAGTGTCTATTTACCGCTCTCCCCACCCAAAAAAAAAAACAAAAAAAACCCTCTGGATAGTACAAAATTTATGATTTTTCAAATGGTATTCTCCAAAGTCTTTATCTCCAGGGCCTTCTGTTTTGATATTTAATACATGAGATATGTCAGATAGAAGGTTGAGGAGGCACGCCTATGGAAATTACGAATAATTTAGAGCCATTATGCCGGGGAGCTCTCAAAGGAAGAAATGGAAAGGATGAGACGTTTCAGTGGCTCTGACATCCCTCTCCGGTCGTACTTCCACCCCCAGCTCTTAATTGGCAGCTGACGCCTCCCCGGTGAGCGCCTGACAGTCCCCCCTTTCAGGAACTCACACGCGCCGGAGTCAACAGCCGTTATTTCTGCATGAGGCTCTTCAGATGCAACATTTATAACGACAAGAAGCAACCTGGAGGGCGAAGGTGGTGGGTCTGCATGCTAATCGCTGACGAATATTCTCAGTGCTGGTGCCTAAGCGGCGCCGAGGGAGGGAGATCACGCTGGGCACCTGCGGACACCTGCTTGGCGAGGCTGCGTTTGTGTCCAACAACGTGGACCAGAATGATTCGATCTGAGCGAGGTTCCCTCCAAGGAAAGGGTCAGCTCTAAAAAGGTTGTTGGGGTTTCCTTGTTATTATGCAGTATGGCAGGGACCAGGGCCCCAGGAAGTGATTATTCTGACACTTGGGCAGATGTATGTATATTATACATAAAATTATATATATTTTTATATATATCATATATATATATATATACACACATATATATATACATATATATATATTTTTTTTTAATGAGGTAGGCTTTTTAAGTGGATGCCACCAAGGAAGAGAAACGATTGCTTGGATCTCTGGAAAATGTAGGAAAATGTCACTGGGAGATTTTTCGCCTTCCCCAGGTGGTGGCCCCTATCATAACTCTGAAAGCAATATCACCTCAATTATGCGAATGTCCTCTGGAACTCCTGCTATTTCTTTACTTAAATAACACATCTTGGGTATCTTTTAACGTGGACATACCCTGTGAGTCACAGAAACACACACCAATGCTCGTTTCATTTCTAAACTTTTAAGAACAAAAAGACTTCCCCCTAATAGGAACTTTGACCTCATGACAAAAGAGTCAAAAACAGCCTCCAGGGTTGATCTTGTATTTTGGTCGACCTTTTCAGGACCCCCTCCCCCAACTCTTAGCTGAAGGAAGTAGAAAAGCATTGGGGCGATGATCTTACTTTCCAACTATAAGTGGGCTCCAGTCAGCTAACATTTAACTGATGGTCTCATAACGCTGCTGAAGCTGTTCTAGCCATCTTTGTCCACAGCCTATAGATTATTCCAGCCCTTAGCTGTCATTCCCTGAGTGTATGCATCAGAAATGTGAAGCCATCACTGTTCCTGAAAGGCTCTATCCACTCTACTCTTTCTTAACCCTACTTTTGCCTGTGTTTTCTTTTTCTTAATTAACTAATTGTGAGGGCGCCTGGGTGGCTCAGTAGGTTGAGCGTCCGACTTCGGCTCAGGTCATGATCTCACAGTTCATGGGTTCGAGCCCCGCGTCGGGCTCTGTGCTGACAGCTCAGCGCCTGGAGCCTGTTTCAGGTTCTGTGTCTCCCTCTCTCTCTGCCCCTCCCCGGCTCATGCTCTGTTTCTGTCTGTCTCCAAAATAAATAAACTATAAAAAAAATTGTGTGAGAGACCAAGAGAGTTCGAACAGAGGAGGGGCACAGACAGAGGGACACGGAGAATCCCAAGCAGGCTGTGCACTGCATGTTTTTGCTTTGTTTTGTTTTTCAAATGTTTTTAATGTTTATTTAGCTTTGAGAGGGAGACAGAACATGATCAGGGGAGGGGCAGAGAGAGAGGGAGACACAGAATCCAAAGCAGCTCCAGGCTCTGAACTGTCAGCACAGAGCCCGACGCGGGACTCGAACTCACGAACTGTGAGATCACGACCTGAGATGAAGTCGGACGCTTAACCGACTGAGCCTCCCAGGCGCCCCGATGATGCATAATATTTTAATTGTAGCAACACCAAAAGGGATTTGAGGGCAGCCGTGGCTAGAGAACTGGAACATTCTAGTCTAATTCTAAAGAAAGCTCAGTGCTAGGCAAGCCGGTTTCATTCACTTACTCGTGCATTCTTGAGCAAGGCACACATTTATCCTGTGCCTCATGTGCTCCCGGTCCATCTGGGTTAGCAGTGAGGCTCTGGTGTATGGTCAAGAGATGAGGGAAATAGAGAAACAGAAAACCCTGGGCAGCATTTTCCCCAAATCCAAAGCTCCAGCTCACAGACCTGCTGCATAAGCAACCAAAGAGGAACCAAGCTCTGCATCTGGAAGGCAAGAAAGAAGCCCACGGGGCCTTCTCCCCACTTTTCTCTTTGGATGAGAGCAGGGTACTCCTGGGCACTTTACTGTGAGATGCCCACAGATAAACCATCAGGAAGCTCATTGCAAATAATTCAATCATCGCTTGGCGCCTGAGAAACAGTCTCTCTCTCTCACCGATACGTGACCTCTCCACAAACGTGCCTTTATTTCACTGAAAAATGTGTAAGGCACACATAGCATCTGAATCAAATCAAGGAGTAAGAAGGAAAAGTCCCTGTCCAAATGGGGGAGCATTTTCTTTTCTGTTTTTCATGAAAGGCAGATGGAAATGTGGGTCATGCGCTTGGTAGCAATAAACATCTTTGTCCATTTCTTTGGGGACATTGAGGCCGCGTCCCTACAGGCCCGACAAGCCAGCCTGATGTCCCCATGGCCTCCCTCTGTGCCCCCCCGTGTCCTCTGAACACATCCAACAGCTGGTTCTGATGCCCTTTGCTGCTGTGTTCACCTCGGCCCCCCATCCTCACTGTTTCCAAGAGTGTGCAATACCTGTTACCTAACACATCAGCCGCCCGTCACTCAAGAGCAATGCTCGAAAGATGAGTTTTCATTGGAAAAGAACTTGAGCTTCATTCAGGAGGCCAGTTACCGGGGGAAAAGGCAGCGTCTTGTCCCAAAGCCAAGTCTGTGATTTCTGCCTGGCCCACAAGTCTTCAAAGGAGGTTCATCAGTTAAGGGAGTGCAGTGGTCTGTGACATTCCTGAGAACATGCAGGCTCGATGGCCTCAGCCGCAGAGCTTTCTCGGCGCTTTGAGGCTGTGCAAGATGTTCTGGTTCCTTGGAGCTCAGGAATTGTGCAAGAGTACTCCGTCCTTGCCACAGGGGAGGGCGAGCTCTACAAACACACGCAGGTCCCCCGATAAAGTCTTTGTGTGATCTTAAGAAGAAAAAAACGTGTTGCTCAAAGATTGCTTTGAGGTCATCGGAAAACCAGGGGCCATCAGGCAGACCTGCTGGCATTTGTGACCCGGGAATGTCCTGGTCCTTCCTTCCATAGAGGCCACCGGGCTGCAAATCTCAACGGAAGTAAATTCGTTCTCTTACACACCAAGGGCCTTAGGTCGGCAAAGAAGGGATGTGTGGACTGGAAGCAACTTAACCCTTAAACACTGGCTGCAGTGCTGTTATCTACTCACGGTCAACTCAAGACCCACTGGGAAGACAGGTCAGGCTCTAGGTAGCCAGGAGCAAAGAGACAGTGGTTGGAGAAGCCACCTTAAGGAGCCAAGGTGTCCAGTCATGTTGATGGAGGACGCTCCTCCCCCAAACCAGTGAACACTCCCTTCTCCACATGTCCTCAGGCTCCATCTCTCCCAGTGCAAAGTATGTACAGCACCAAGAGCAACATATGCCCTGCACAGGGCGTGAGCATCAGTGACTGAGCGCACACGTGCCCAAACCGCATTCTAGAGTGCGCAGTCATACGTGAGATCCCACACACTGGAAGGGTCCTCCTTCTTCCTGTTTGGAACATGCCCACCTTGCCCACCTCGCCAGTACATTTACACCAGCAACGAGTCACCTCCACTATCAATCGGGAACACGTGGCGACACTCATTTTTATCACTTATCGCCATAGCGACTGTTCTGTTTGTGATACGTCTGCGTAGTGCATCATGCAAATTAGTCACACTCTTTGCACCTTCATGAAAGTTACATAATCACTAATTCCTGATATATGTTTTTAATTTTTTTAATTCATTTTTGAGAGAGAGAGAGTACGAGTGGTGGAGAAGCAGAGAGAGAGAGAGAGAGAGCGAGAATCCGAAGCAGCTCCAGGCTCTGAGCTGCCAGCACAGAGCCAGACGTGGGGCTCGAACTCATGAACCATGAGATCATGACCTGAGTCAGAGTTGGACGTTTTAGTGACTGAGCCACCCAGGCACCCCTAATTCCTGGTATTTTTATTAAAATTACACATATGCAGTTGGGAAATTGAGAGAAAGGATGTGTGTGATCCTATATAGTTCTTAATTCTCTACTCTTTGGAATAAAAAGTGCAGATCCCATTTTTTCACTCTTGTATCCCTGACAGGTTTTTAGCTTCATGCCTCTCTTGTCTCCTTCTGCTTCACAAAAGGAAAAACAAATAGAAAAGCCCAGTTCTCTATTCTTTTGGGCCAGCAGGAAGTTTACCCCAGCACTGACCCCTAGCCCAATGAAAACCCCAAATCTGGGGCCCCTGGGTGGCTCAGTCAGTGTCTGACTTCAGCTCAGGTCATGATCTCACGGTTCGTGGGTTCGAGCCCTGCGTCGGGCTCTGTGCTGAGAGCTCAGAGCCTGGAGCTGCTTCAGATTCTGTGTCCCCCTCTCTCTCTGCTTCTGCCCTGCTCAGATTCTGTCTCTCTCTGTCAAAAATAATAAGACATTTAAAAAATTTTTTTAAACCAAACCTGTCTTCTTTTTCTTGTTCTTTCTACCCATTTTCAGATGTTGGGGAGGAGAAATTTCCTCTGTTATTCAAGATCCTCCTAGCTGGACTAAGAGTCAAGTTGACATAAGGCAGATGAACATAGCAAAATCAAATTTACTTTTGTACATACGACCCACACAAACATGGAAATTCCAAAGACGGGTGAAATGAAGCGCATATGTCGTTCTGAATTAGGGGTGAGGAGGTAAGGGTCTGGGGCTTCATAGGGAAGCAATGTAGTTCTCAGAAAGAGGAAGAAGGAAATGTGTGATTAGCAGGTGTTCGCTCGGCCACTCACAAACGGGGGCATAGAGAGGGCTTTGATCCCGGATGCCTTGCTGGGTTCCTCCTGGCTGCCGGCCCTGGTTCATAGCACAGCGCAGTTATCCATGCTGCTAGCTGGGTAACTCTCCATGCTGCTGGAGCTGGTCTTCCACCTAAATTCCTTTCAGGCTGTCTTGGGGAAGATCAAGGGCCTTTCCTGAATCTACTGGGTTTTGATTGCCTAACTCAACATGATTGTGCCAAAATGGCCCATCTTGGGGCTGCCTGCCTCTACCCTGGCCCAGATGAGCTCAAAATCCTCTAGCTCTGGTTGTCCCCAGAGTCTCATTATAAGAGCATTAAACTGTCCCCACCCTCTTGATGTGTGCGCAGTCATCAGCAACCAAGCCACATCTGGGTACACATCTGTCCCAACTCTGTGGGGTGACCACAAAAATAGACCTGGCCCTTTCCAGCTCAGAGACCCGAGTTCTTCCAGGACGCTTGAGATTGTCTCCGATTGTGTGCCCCTGATCAGAAACCCATCTTGTGGCTTTTCCTAAATTATTCACAACCAAAGGAAAAGCGAGAGCCGCTTGCCTGGCCAAAACTAATGTTCCTTATGCTCTGGGCTGGGCGGAGGCTGAGCTTTCTCGGGCCTGTTGTTTAAACAATATGAGCCTCCTAAAAACTACAAAGAAATGAAGGTCTCTTCACCAGACAGCAGCCCGCACTGGCTACCAGCAGATACCTGTGTGCCGAGTGCATTTCCCTTACCCCAGTCCAGAGCCGTGGCAAGCAGGGCACAGCCTCTTTGATTTAACACTGTGACTATAAAGATAAATAAGCTCCCGGGGTACACGCTCTGTGAAAATATACAGCAAGGAATAATAGCTATCTCAGACCTTTGCCTGCAACTTTCATGTGTTTCAATTAATTTTTAAGACTGTCTGATAGTATAGAAAAGTACCGGGAAAGACATCCAAATAATTGCGGATGGAGAAGCTTGAGTTATTTGTAATCATGTGGAAAATTAATTAGAATTAGATAATCACAGCTTTTTAAAATGGTGGGATATTTCATTTA
Source organism: Crocuta crocuta (assembly GCF_008692635.1). Classification (NCBI taxonomy): domain Eukaryota; kingdom Metazoa; phylum Chordata; class Mammalia; order Carnivora; family Hyaenidae; genus Crocuta; species Crocuta crocuta. The sequence continues at coordinate 2,199,226 of NW_027528610.1, read as the reverse complement.
AAAATTCATTAATTTATGTATAAATAACAATCTTTAATTTAGTCACTGTATTTTAGCATCTAATTATTTGTGGGAGAGCCATAATTCGCTAGTTTTGGGTACACTCAAATGGATTCATTTGATTTCTTAACAACCAGAGGGCTGAACTGTTAAGTACGGCAAAACCTTTTAAAAACGTGGTGCCTGAGGTTGTCATCAAAATCTGTCATAACATATTATTTTAAGCCGGCTAAAAGCATCCGACGGTGGGGCGTTAATCAATACTGAGAAGGAAATTAGTGTTGGTGGTTATGAAATACATGTTAAAACATTTTCGTTAACAGTTTGAAGTTTCCAATCATGCACAGTCTCAGGGAGAAATCTTGTGGGACGCAGGGAGATTCCGAGACACATCTGCAGCTGTGAGGGTCCCATGCGGGCCCTAACCCAGCTCACCATCCTTGCCTGGTCCCTCACTCAGGGGCCTCGTCGGGTTTGGAGCTTATGAGTGTTTATAGGCAGTGCCTGCAAGGTTCAACTCTGAGTCATTTGTTTGCAAGAAAATAAACTATTTGTTTCTGCAAAGCAATTTTATTAACGAGGGCAAGGTTCCCAAACAGCCCTCAAAAAACCTCTAGCCTGCCACAAAAAAATATATAAGATAGTCAAGACTTTCAGTGCACAACCATAGGACATAACGTCATGACAGTCGTAAAGAAATGAGATAGATTAGAATGTTTTAAAGTCAGTTTCAGGGGCGCCTGGGTGGCCCAGTCCATTAAGCATCCGACATGAGAGATCCAAGCATCTCTTGGTTTGTGGGTTCGAGCCCCACGTCGGGCTCTGTGCTGACAGGGCTTCGGATTCTGTGTCTCCCTCTCTCTCTGCCCCTCCCCCCTCTCAAAAATAAACATGAAGTAAAAATTTTTTTAAATAATGAAAAAAATAAAACCACAGTTCAGAAACCTCGTAAATGTTGAAACACAAAAAGAATGAGTTTCATTTCAAGGGTGACAACGTACCCGATATATCAGTTTATGGAAATTCTGCAGACTCATTCTGGAACCTTTGAAGGATTTGGTACTTTGCATTTCTTAGCAGTGGCCGCAAGGACTGGGGTTTGATCAGAATAGGCCATGTAGGCAAACATTCCTTGAGACTCAGGGACTGTCAGTAGGAAAGAAAAAAAAAAACAAGAAAGAAACAGAACAGAGTTTGAGGAGTCGTCCTTGGCACACTAACAAAAGTGATGCAGAACTTACCCTTGATGACAGAATTCTTAGACCAACACTCGGCTGAGCCATTGGGAACCTGGTTAAAACAACATGGAGGGAGGTACCTGGGTGGCCCAGTCGGCTGAGCATCCAGCTTCGGCTCTGGTCATGATCTCACTGCTCGTGGGTTCGAGCCCTGCGTCAGGCTCTGTGCTGACAGCTTGGAGCCTGGAGCCTGCTCTGGATTCTGTCTCTTTCTCTCTGCACATCCCTTGTTCACTCTCTATCTCTGTCTCTCAAATATAATAATAATAATAATAATAGAGCACCCAGTGCAAAATCCCTACGTGGCATTTCCAATCCCAAGCTCCCTTTTCAAAATGCAAAGGTTAATTGCAAGCTCAGTTTTTGCTGGTTGGCTCATTTGTATATGTGAGTTAAATATTTCCAGAATTTCAAAATGCATACCTTAATTGAAAGCTCTGGCTGGCTCACCTGTGTATCTGAGTTAAGTATTTCTAGAAAGATACTTCCATGCCTTTGATGGTGACCAGAGTTGTTGCATCCAACAGGCATCCAAACTATTTTCTGACGAAGCACCAGAGGAACTTCAGGGCAACTCCACTGAATGAGTAGGAAACTTGTTACCCTTAAAATGTAGAAATTGTACTTACAAAGAACCTGTTTCTTTCATTTCCATTGATTTCTTGCATATTGGAAGTGTAAATTTTTGAGCGTCAGATTCCCCCATTGCATTTTCTCACGCAAGCTACCAGAGAGGGATTTCATAGATGTTTCCTCAGTATTTACCAAAATACATTGCATTTCCACCTGTGATTTCCAACTCAGCATATCTGAAAATGACCCCAGGTCTTGTGCTGTTGTCTTCAGAGGTAATAATTGGGCTAGGATTTGAAACACCGGGAGCATATTTCTGTTTTATGATTTCCTTCTTCCAAAAATTATAGCACTGAATCTCTTGAGCCTTGCTTTTCCATTTTACCACCATATTGTCTTGATTGATTCTGGTAACAGACCAACTGTGCATGTGCAAAACCTTTGTGAGCACCGTGTGGTTTCCTTGAACAATGATTTTGTTCCCCTAGATCTTAAGACAAGCCAACTTTAAGTCAAGGTAGCCCTGAATTGTCAATATTGGATTTCTGTGTTGGCTCATCTACAAAATGTATGTCCTCAGTTCTTTCCACGGCTTTCTTTTTTAGAACCAATGAAAGGGAGTGAAGAATTACCGGTTTAGTTATACAATTTTTTAAAACTTTTTTTAATGTTTATTTTTTGAGAGACAGAGCATGAGCAGGGGAGGAACAAACAAAGAGGGAGACAGAGAGTCCGAAGCAGGCTCCAGGCTCTGAGCTGTCAGCACAGAGCCCGACGCGGGGCTCGAACCCACGAACTGTGAGATCATGACCTGAGCTGAGGTCGGATGCTTAACTGATTAAGCCACCCAGCCGCCCCAAGAATTACTAGTTTAAACAGCAGTGGACATAACTGTATTCTGCAGGGGGATCTGTGAACTTTCAATGAACTGCTTTATCCAACAAGAGCCAATATTATATTTTAAAAATTACTGCACAATATGAATTACTTGTTTAACAAAAATTTGAGAACAGACTCCACGGAAATAAAAACTGCATTCTATCTTCTTTATCATGACATTCCTTGGTATTAGAATGATTTCTAGTGCATCAAAGGTGTTCACATAGTATACGGCCTTTATTATATGAAAGCTGTGTTAGATTCTTGCCCAAACTGGGGGTAACTCATTTTGCTGCTCTAGACTTAAGTTTGATTTTTATAACTATAAACAGTGATAACGTCTAAGGAGAAGGGACTTAAAAACCTGTCAAAGACATAAGAAATACAGGCCAGGGCAGGCAGTATGTTTTCCCCAAAATTGGGTATATGTTTCCAAAGAATGGAGCATAGGATCTGGGCAGAAACGGTGCAAAAAAAAAAAAAAAAAATGACCATGAGGATTTGGCAGCCTTCTCGGGCTGGCATAATTTTTGAATTGTGATAATTCGGGTTCCTGTGGTTGGAATAATGTGAACTTGTATCGTCCTAAGAAAGATGCATAATGCATACAGATATTGGCATGGCGTCGATGGCATCCATTAACAAGATTTTTATTTTCCCCTTCTTGAACACTGGAAGACATCAGTAAGCATATGAAGACGGATCGGACATTCAGGTCTCAGCAGTAGAGTGTAACTCAAGGTCTCTTGAAACACCAAGGGCAGATAATGCATACTGCCGCCCGCAGTAGGTGGTGACCCACTTATGGGTAAAATAGGGTTTATTTATGTTTCCGTTCTAATGACGAATATCTTACCGCAGTAGGAACAGAATAGCAGAAAGGAAATAAAAAAGGAAAAAGAACTAAGGAAAGCAGTAGGACTTAATAAAAAATCCCAATGTGACACCAATTATAAATTTTGAATTGCCATTTGAAAATGGTCATGTCAGTATCTTGAGGCAGAGGTCCAAGATTCCATTTTATTTTATTCTATTTTATTTCATTTCATTTATTTTACATTTATTTATTTTGAGAAAGAGAAATTGAGCGAGAGCAGGGGAGGGAGAGAGACAGAGACAGAGACAGAGAAAGAATCCCAAGCAGGCATCTTCATGTCAGCAAGGAGCCCATCTTGGGGCCTGAGCCCATAAATTGTGAGATTGTGATCTGAGCCCAATTCAAGAGTCACAGGCCTAACCTACTGAGCCACCCAGGTGCCCCTAGAAGGTTCCATTTTTTTTAATGTTTTTTATTTATTTCTGAGAGAGACAAAGAGAGAGAAAGACAGCGTGAGCAGGGGAGGGTCAGAGAGAGAGGGAGACACAGAATCCGAAACAGGCTCCAGGCTCTGAGCTAGCTGTCAGCCCTGAGCCCACAGTGGGGCCCAAACCCACGAACCTTGAGATCATGACCTGAGCCGAACTCGGACACTCAACCTACTGAGCCAGCCAGGCACCCCTAGAAGGTTCCATTTTAAAGAGAACATTAGGCACGAGAGCATACTTGAGGTTCTCTCTTCTTGAAATATGTGGTTTCAGTTCCAACCAAGGAACCTTTTTCAAGAACACCTCATGACACCCACCTGGGCATTCCTTAGAGAAATCATTGAACCCCAAGGTTCCTAAAGGCCAGTGATAAAATTCTGTAGCAAGACCCGTAAAACCCAAATGAGAATGTCCAGTGTTTGAAGCACATATGCACTATTCTAGACAGACACTCATAATGTGAATCAGATGTGTCAAGGCTCTGTGATCCTGGAAATATTCACAACCACTAACAATTCCCTTGAGTATTTTTTTTTCTGATTTTTAAAATGACGGAATGGAGCACAGTGACCTTAAAGTCAGCAGCAGTAGCTCTATAATTGTAGGCGTCTATGGATTACATACTGGCTTCTTAGAGACAATTCCCTCTCCCCCTTCCCTCAGTATCCTACCTCAGCACGGCCTCCTAATGTCTCCACCAGGAAATAAATCACGCAGAACCAAACTAGATCATCACAAAGACAGGACGGCATATGTCACTGCCCACAGATTCAAGATTCCCTTTGAAGAATGTGTCCAAAACCACGGTTTATTGCATCACAGGGAAATATTGTTTAGAAATAATAGTAACGGCTACGTAAACCATAGGAAAGTGTCTTCAATAAATAAATCAATAAATAGGCCCAATAATAACATGTCACTACAGTCAAAGGGTCAATCATTTGCAACAAATCCATCAGCATAACCATTTTCCAAAACTAACAGTCCTGCACATTTATGGGGAACTTTTTCTTCTGCAATGGGTGTTCCCCTACTTTGAAATCATTTACTCTTCATTTCATCTCATTGCTTTCCAAATGCCTACACGTGTCATCCCTCAAATGTGAAAATATTTGTCAGCATTTGTGGGGTAAAAAATACCACCCAAAGCCATAAGATATTAGGAATGTCTACCCAATATGGTGCAGACGGGAATGGATGGGGAAAGGACCAATCAGGCCATGATTCATGACAGTGGCAGGAAAAAATAAATCCTTCCCAGAAACGCGCTTGTAACAAAAACAAAGAACAAAAACATACCCCTATTTGCTTATTGTAGCAAGGGAACCATGTCTGAATAAACCGTGGTGTAATCACTTGGCATTATGGGTTGCTTTCTGAAATTACATCAATTGATCCTTAGGGTCACTGCCCGCGTTGCTGGCTTGAGTATGTATCCCTTATGCATGTAATTTCAAAAGTGGCAGCATCCAGTTGTGCCTCCCCTCGGGCTGCAAACCAACCTTTAACTTATGCCGTACAAGGTCCCTGCATGTACCCCGCGCCGTGTTCCCAAGGGGCTGGTGGTATGCCTCTTAATGCTGGGAAACGGCAGACCCCACAGCCGATGATAAAAGAAATCTCCCCATAGGTCCATTTCGAGAAGCAAATCTGAGACGGTCTATTGACAGGTCCTCTCTCTGAAAAATGGAGATTCATTGCTGTTCTTGGTTTGTTTTTCTTGTGTGTCACGGAAATTTTGAGTGTTGGCAAGATACGATTACCACGGAGTGAGGAGCCCATCTCGCCATTCAACAGAGGAACAGAGAGAACCCTACTACATAAAGGACAGAATTCACAAACATTGCTCTAGAATATCTCAAGGGAGAGTGGAGTTGGCAAAGGGAATGGACTATATGCAGCAGATGACATGTCATTCATATGCTCCTTCACCGCGACTACCTTGGTGATGCCACATGGCCACCATCTTGCACCTTTGACAACAGTTCATGAAAACGACAGGCAACCTTTCAGTCAAGAGAAGGGCCAATACGCCACCCTCTCACCCTAGAAACCTGCATCTGAAACACAGAGGAGGTGCTTTAGGTAGAGCTTGGACTTGGAGCCAGAGGAGACACATGGGCTGTCTGCATTCACAAGTATATGTCACTTGGCCCGCAAAATGCATTTTTTAAAACGTTTAACCTATAGCTACTTTAAGCCCGAGACACATTCATCAGTGCCCTACATTCCCCACCGTTTGCCTTATTATTACTCCGGGCCTTAAAGGAATTTGAATTTCCAGACAGCGCGAAGGATTGAGTGCTCTCACACTCAATAATTTTGTAAATCTAAATTTACCTAGGGGAGATGGCAAGACAGCAAAGAAATGTCCAGTTAAGTCGCATTATGATTTCCATCCTTAATAGAGTGAATACATGTCTGGTCTAGCTCCAACTGTAAACCATTGCCTGGTTATTTCTTTTTTAATAAGACAACTGAGTGATTTAAAATCCAATTTTTCTTCTTTAGGGCTTTATCTATTTATCATTCATTTCTAAGTGGAAAATAAGTTAGGCAAGCATAAACTATCGGTTATAAACTTAGCATATCAACAAAGCTCATGTGCAGACCTCCACAACAATACAACAAAGACCAGAATTTGTGATCAGCCTGAAATACATTTTCATTAGGAAGGATGAAGGTATCCAGCAGTGGAAGTGGGAGGTGACGTGGCTTACCTTGAATAGCCTTCAAACGTGCTACTCTGAGAACTGAAAATTTATTAAGAAGTTACTGGATTCAACTTTCTTCTTTGAAAACAGTGACGGAATTACATGGGCTCTGATCATAATCATCCGTTAGAAAGACATGTCAAGGAAACCAAGCGCCTTGAGAATATCTAAGACTTTGAGGCAAGGAAGTTTTATTATGTGGAGAAGGTTGACTATGGCTACAGCAGAGAAGTGAGTGATCTTGGGGAAAAGAGATGTCATCTTGTACCCTAGAAGAATTAGGGGCATTGCCACTAACAATGTAGCTAAAGGTGTTGTCTTAAGCTAGGAACTTCTATATAAGACAAACTAAGGAGGAATTTAACTTTCAAATTCATAGTCTTATGGATAAGACAGAGTTCTCCTAACAAAACATTTTACATGCATGTGTTGCGTTCATGGCCACCATGGTTTAACACATACCACACCTCGTTAAAAACCTAACAGTGTTTCTCTGTTCTCTACCCAGGAGATGTGAATGATGCCACATTATGCATGAGTCAGCTATAGCTCAGAGAAACAAAATAACCTTGATTGGGGTGAAATTGGTTGAGTTGGTTTTCAAGAAGCCTGGCAGGCTTACCATTCGTGCTCAATCTTTGGAATCCTGTCCAAAAGAGTAGAGATATGAAGAGGAAGCCCAGAGAAATCTCACCCCATTATTTCTTTATTTATTTTTTCAGATGTATATGGTTACGATGTTTCAAGATATACTCCTAATCTCATGACTCACCACTGGACACAACTCCTAATATGCTTAAGAAATAGAAGATAATGGGGCATCTGGGTGGCTCCGTTGGTTAAGCATCCAACTCTTGATTTTGGCTCAGGTCATAAACTCATGGTTCACAGGTTTGCGCCCTGTGATGGGCTCTGTGGTGACAGCTTGGAGCCTGGAGCTGCTTCCGATTCTGTGTCTCCCTCTCTCTCTGCTCCTCCCCCACTTGTGCTCTGTCTCTATCTCTGTCTCACTCTCTCTCAAAGATAAAGATAAACATTAAAATTTTTTAAAAAAGAAAAAGTTGAAATGAAATGATGTCCCTTTTGTTTTCCAACCACCTACCCCTAATTCTCTTAACCATGTCTACACATCTTAAGAAGGTCACCACTATCTGAATTATTGAAGCTGCCTTTTCATCTCCAAAGATAATTGTGGATCCAGCCCACAGGACTTGTCTCTCCTTAGGAGCATTCTACCCCGCTGTCCATCTGCTCGTTGAGTCTTGCCTTCCTTCCATGACTGGAAACTCATTTTCCTATCTCATTCAATGGTTCATCTTCATGATCTCTTTCCTTGGCTTTCTTTCCCATTTTTAACAGTAGCTTGGTTTGGGACTTCCAGGCCCTTCCCTCCCTCTACTCTGTGTCTGAGTAACTGTATACATCCTAACCCTTTACATCTCATCTCTGAATGGGTTGACTTCCCAATTAGTAGGCCCAAGGGCCTCTTTTCTAAACTCCTATCTTATATAATCAGTTGACTTCCTGGTTTCCCCAGGATGTGTGTCATCCTACAAGATCTCCAATGTACCAACCCGAAGATAAAGTTTTGATTTTCTCTCCAGACTTGGAGGAGGAGGAGGAGGAGGAGGTAGAAGAAAGAATGAAGGAGCAAATCAGAGATGTGAGAAGAGAGAATAGAAAATACACACCAGGCTTAGTCCCTGAGTTCCTGGCTTGAGCACCGCCGGGACCTACCTAGGCTGGCTGGCTCTGCTCATAACTGGCGTCTTTTGTGGAAGCGTGCCTTTGTCCGGTTTCTCTTCCTATGAGCCAGGACAGCCTCTGCGGCCCTAACCATCACATCCATGCACGATATTCCCGAATCAGATATCCGTATCATGGCCTCTCCCCTTTGCCCCAGATTCACGTTTCCAAAGGTCTCTCAGATATTTCCAGCCAGCTGCCCTACCAACACCTAAATTTCAACAAATCTCAAACCTAATTAATCACCCTGTGCCCAATTGCAACTCTTCTTAATGAGCTCCCTTGTCTCTTAATGGCTTCATCATTTTTATCGTCAAGGTGGCATCCTTCGGGCTGATCTGTTTGCCAGCTGGCGGCATTTTGTTACCCAGTCATCCCCCACATGCTAACATTTGCCTGGCATTGACCGTGTCCTCAATAACATCCTTAAGGACAAGTGAAGCCCCTTATTTGTCTCCGCACAGAGGGCCCCTCGTAAGCATCCAGCCAGTTGCCCCGCGGCCGAACCAGTTTCCATTGCTGGACTGGACGCCCCAATCATGGGTCTCCATGCTTCCTTGTCCCCACCAGCAACCACACAGACCGTACCATCTTGCATTTCATTATTATTATTTTTTAAATTTTGTTAGGCTTATTTATTTTGAGGAAGAGCATGAGTGGTGGAGGGGCAGAGAGAGAGAATCCCAAGCAGGCTCCACACTGTCAGCGCAGAGCCCAACCCAGGACTCAATCCCGTGAACCATGAGACCATGACCTGAGTTGAAACCAAGAATCAGGCACTTAACCAAATGAGCCACCCAGGCGCCCCTCAGATACATGATCTCGCCATTCAAAGCGAGTTTTGAATGTTACAGGAGATCACATTCCCCACCTTTCTCTGCTCAACTTTGCAGGAAAACTCCTCAATCACTTCTTTAAAATTGTTTTTACATTTATATTCCTAAGAGACAGACACAGCGTCAGCAGGGGAGGGGCAGAGAGAGAGGGAGACACAGAATCTGAAACAGGCTCCAGGCTCTGATCTGTCAGCACAGAGCCCGACGCGGGGCTCGAACCCACAAGCTGTGAGATCATGACCTGAGCCGAAGGCGGACGCTTGACCAACTGAGCCACCCAGGCGCCTCTCTGAATCAGTTGTTCAAATTCACTAACTTCCTTTTTCTCCCTTTTATTTTCTCTTGAGTCCATTCCTATCAGACAAACTCTTGGTCTTCCTTATTATCCACATCAACGCTGACTTACCAGTTTTCCCCTCAGTCTTGCTGGAAGCCCCTTGCCCCCTCATTTGTTTTATTCAATTAATTCAATCATTTAATAAAAACAAACTTTATTAATAAAAAGCAACTGTTCTCTCTTTGCACCACCTCCACCCACCAGAACAAATGCGCTTTCTCTTTCCAGCGAACATATGGACGCATGTCAAAGACGGATCCTTCACATTTGGCTTCCCACCTATTGAATGTTTTGTCTTTTCCACTGAATTCTTATTCTCTCGGGGCCCAAAGCTGATAGATGTTGCTGTTTCTCACAGTCTACAGCATCTGGAAGACTCTTGCTAAATATTTGTTAAATGGATAATAAAAGAGAGAATGGATTTTTACCATTTCTCACTGTGTAAGCCTAACGTCTCCACTTCGCTTAATAAAATTCACGAGACAGCGGATTGTCGCTTTCACGGCTAGTTTTTATCTTCAGGATAATAAGTACTGCATGATTCCAATTCCACTCAACAGCCAACTTTTTTTTTCTTTTTTATCATTTCTCATGTTATTTAAGTTTCTCTAATGAGTTTGAAAATTCTATTTTAGGTTGCAAATGAAAAATGTAATCATTGCTTTTCGGTTTGGAGTATCTCCACAGATGCCCCCAGTTTAATTGGTGCAGATGCAGTCCTTTGATACTGTGATGCAGGAGTGAGCACATTTTTTTTTTTACTGTTCCCTCTCTGCTTGGGAAGCTCAGACGCCCTAAGTGACATGTGTCCTGTGTCTACCACCTGCATGGAAAACTTTACTACTGGTCTGCTGCCGATGGAATAAAACGTCCTGCTATGTGTCTGGGCGGAAAATCTCATTTCGGTTATTTGTACCTGAGTCTGAACTCAATTCCCACTTCGACTCACATTCACTTTCCTGATTCTATCTTTTCCACAGAGTCAAGAACCTAATTGTTTCCGAGAATTGTGTTCATGGTCTTTTATTGACCAGGGATGGCCCCTTCATATCCTACGTCCTCAAATCCAAGTTGCTCTTCAAAATCAACTCCCTCTCTGGCTGAAGTACTGTTTCCACTGAAATCGCTCACTTTCTCTCATTGATTGCTATGGGCCCAGAGCTGAGGATACCACACCCACAGCCTGTAAAATCTTAGTGGGTTTTAAACCACACGACATTCGGGGCCTCTGGGTGACTCAGGCGGTTAAGCGTCCGACTGCGGCTCAGGTCATGATCTCACGGTTCGTGGGTTCGAGCCCCGCGTCGGGCTCTGTGCTGACAGCTCAGAGCCTGGAGCCTGGTTCAGATTCTGTGTCTCCCTCTCTCTCTCACCCTCCCCCGCTCACACTCTCTCTCTCTCTCTCTCTCTCTCTCTCTCTGTCAGAAATAAATAAAAACATTAAAAATTTTTTAAATAAATAAATAAGCCACACGACGTTCATGCAAAGAGGGGCAGGGATGATTTTGTTTCATGTTGACTGCCTCAAATCATTAATGTGTATTTTTTTAAGTTTATTTATTTGGAGAGCAAAAGAGCATATGAGCGGGGGCGGGGGGTGGGGGTCAGAGAGAGAGGGAGAGAGAGATTCCCAAGCAGGCTCTGAGCTGTCGAGGCAGAGCCCGACACGGGACTCAAACTCACGAACCGTGAGATCATGACCTGAGCCGAAATCAAGAGTTGGACACTTGACCGACTAAGCCACCCAGGCACCCCATAATTTTGGTTTTAATTTAATTAAAACACCGTGTCTTTGCCTTCAAAAGTCTTCATCCTTAATGCCTTTGGATGGCTGGATTTGGGGGGGAGGAGATGTGAAATACTGAGTTAGGAGGAATCAAGCACACAGTCAGGGCTCTATCACTCTGTAACTCGTGGAGAGTGTGTTACCCCCAACAGTTAGCTTTACGCAGATTTCTTGATAGTTCTTCCCAGATACAAGGACATTCACGTAACTCGTGTCGCTGACAGAGCTCTTGATCTCTCAGGCAGTTTCTTCAGTGCATTAGATTTTTAATTCCTCTGCTACTCCATGATATCTGTTTCCATTTTTCTTTCTCAGGTGAAGAATCGCAAATGAATCAGACCATAAAGTGGAGCTCCAGAAGTTTCAAAGCTATTTGGAAGTGAAACCCAAGACTTAATACCAGCCTGCTTCAAAAGTATGCACCTGACAGGAAGTGACGGTATTACGTGATTTATTTATTTTTTGGTATTATGTGATTTAAATGGTTGTGATGCATAATGAAAATACTGCATTTACACAACAGGGAAAATCAAACATTTCTAGAAAATAGGTTTGTTTGTTTTTTTTAATGTCCTTCAATATATATATTATCAGGAGCGCCTGGGTGGCTCAGATGGTTAAGCATCCGACTTCAGCTCAGGTCATGGTCTCATGGTTTGTGGGTTCAAGCCCCACGTCGGGCTCTGTGCTGACGTCTCAGAGCCTGGAGCCTGTTTCAGATCTGTGTCTC
>NW_027528610.1:2150020-2186846 GCF_008692635.1 Crocuta crocuta | reverse complement strand
GGCTCTGTGCTGACGTCTCAGAGCCTGGAGCCTGTTTCAGATTCTGTGTCTCCCTCTCTCTCTGACCCTCCCCTGCTCACGCTGTCTTTCTCTCTCTCTCTCTCAGAAATAAATTTTAAAAAACAAAATAAAAAACCCACAAAATATCTATTATAATATTGGCGCCTGTGTGACTCGGGTAAGCATCCAACTCTTGATTTCAACTCCCACCTGGGGTTCAGCACTGATAATGCGGCCCCTGCTTGGGATTCTCTCTCCCTGTCTCTCTCTCTGCCGTTCTCCTATGCACACTTTTGCTCTTGCTGTAAACGTATATAAGTAAACTTAAAAAATCCAATTTTATCATAAAAACAAAATTGCATTACCACTTTTCAGACAAATAGAAAAGAAAGAATCTGTTTGTTATAATTATTTCAGGAGCTTTGTTCAGTGCCTGGTACAGGGAGGAACTATAAATACATTTGCTGTTGTCCTACACACACACACACACACACACAGTATACTTTTGTACGTATATATATCAGAATTACATTGTATTATAATGTAAATTTGTTTATTTAAGTACATTTATTGTTACTTATAAAGGTACAGTTACAGCCTATGATACCCAAACACAATACCTTTGCATGTAACAATAAGAAATGTATTTATGTATGTATGCATTATACTTATGTACATATTTAAATATCACTTTTTTAATGTTTTATTTATTTGTGAGAGAGAGATAGAGACAGCGTGAGCAAGGGAAGGTCAGAAAGAAAGGGAGACACAGAATCCAAAACAGGCTCCAGGCTCTGAGCTGTCAGCACAGAGCCCGACGCGGGGCTCGAACCCACAAACCGTGAGATCATGACCTGAGCTAAGCAGGACACTCAACTGACTGAGCCACCCAGGCGCCCCTAAATATTGCTTCTTTTTAATGTTTATTCACTTTGAGAGAGAGAGCACGCGCACAAGCAGGGCAGGGACAGAGAGAGGGAGAGAGAATTCCAACCTTGATCATAGGGCTTGAACCCATGAACTGTAAGATCATGATGGGCGCTTAAGGAACAGAGCCACCCAGGTGCCCCTACATGTCGTGGGTTCAAGCCCCGTGTTGGGCTCGGTGCTGACATCCTGCACACATTTCCCTGTACTTCTGCCGAAGCACAACTTGGTAAGAGTACCCTCTGTTACCCCTGAGGTAAACCACACCTGCTATGAAAGCATGGTTCCAGTGTCCACAGTCTCTGGTTGCCTCGAACGTCTGACTCTCCTTCTGGAAACATCCTGTGCAGAACAGAGTATACGCATGTGCCTGAGTCTTTTCCTTGGGTTTTTGGATTTTTGTGGTCGTTGTGAGGATGCCCCAAGAGCTGGTCTTCCTGGAGCTGTATCTGTAGGAATTCTTGGAGGCATGCATTTGAAATATGTNAAAAAAAAAAAAAAAAATACTGCTTGCACCAAACTCCTGGAGACCCAACCAATTTAGAACTATTTTTTTTCCTTTTTTAAAAAAATTTAAAATGTTTATTTATTTTTGAGAGAAAGAGCACAAGCAGGGAAGGCGTAGAGAGAGAGGGAAACACAGAATCGGAAGCAGCTTCCAGGCTCTGAGCTGTCAGCACAGAGCCCAATCAGGGCTCGAACCCACGAATCGCAAGATCATGAACTGAGCCAGAGTCGGACGTTTAACCGACGGAGCCACCCAGGCGCCCCCCAAAAAGCCATTTCAAGCTCAACGATCTATAATGATCACAACCTACTTTTTTACTAATGGCAACATTTGCCTCTCAGGAGTGGATGGAATGCTGCCCTCTGGCTTTCTTATTCGGGGAAAGCTTCATATCGTCTCAAGCAACCCTGGAGTCGTTTTTTCCTTCTATATCAGAGTTTACAATAATAGTTTACAGTGTGGAACATTGCATTTTTCTGGCCACTGGTTGGCCCTGCATCTTTTTAAAAACTTTCAGAATTTTGAAGGCTGGAGACTGAGAACCCAGACCCCAGCCCAAGGAGGTACATGTCCATCACATGACGAAGACACAATCCAAATGGAAAGCTCACAGGTAAATGGTCCATTTTGCTGCAATTCATATTTTCATTCTAAAACATCACCGATTTTAATATAGGATCCATCTTGATTAACAGACTCCGTATGTATTCTCAAATGTATTCTAAAATAGAAAAGTCACAAACTGTGCCAAAACTTGATTTGCTGTCAAGCCCACTGGCACTTGGGGGAAAAAAAAAAAAAACCTAAATCATGAATATTTCTTATTTGATTCTCTTGGGCTGAGCAATGCATAAGCAGCCTCTCTACGGATTAGATAAAAAACCGTTGGATTGATTTACTGAATTCAGCTAAAACATTATATTCTAATACCTGTGCCATTTGAGATCTATCTTACTCTTTAGACAGAGTGAGTTCCTGCCTTTTATTATTTTTTTAATAACATCAGATTACCGAGGCCACAAATCAACTCGTGAAACCATAAGCAAGTTACTGAACTATTACTATTTTTTTTTATTTATTTGGAGTGCAGAGGAGATTTAAGAATATTCACAGGCTGGTTCAGAACTACATTAAAATATGCCTTCAGTGAAGGCTGGGCATTTAGGAAGAGCTCTCAATCCTACATCCATTTGCCTCCAACTTTTCAGAACACATCTGTACCCTTTCCTTTCATAAAAAACTTTCCAAATGACCATGGAGCAGGAGTTTAAAAAAATAGATGATAAATGTTCTCATGTTTTGCATTGTGTTAGGTGACTGCACATTTTTACAAAATTATGGATAAAGAAGTGCCTTATTTTTTTATCTTGCCTTATTACTTAAAATTTTTTTAATGTTTTATTTATTTTTGAGAGACACAGAGAGAGACAGCATGAGCAGGGGAGGGTCAGAGAGAGAGGGAGACACAGAATCTGAAACAGGCTCCAGGCTCCGAGCTGTCAGCACAGAGCCCGACGCGGGGCTCAAACCCACGAACCGTGAGATCATGACCTGAGCCGAAGTTGGACATTCAACCGACTGAGCCAGCCAGGCGCCCCTTATCTTGCCTTATTTTTAACACTGTGGCTATCTCTTGACATCCATTTTCCAACGGAAGGCATTCGGATGTAAGGAAAATATTCACTGAGCTTCATGGAGACTGAAAACTTAGCACATGGCGTTTTATACCGCGTTTCTTCTCTCCTTTGTTGTTACTGATATTTGATAATGGCAAAGAATAGCACTGATACCATTTATCTTAAGCCCCGTCGTTGGCAAACACACCCACAGAATTAACCTCGTCCTCACTCACTGTGAGGGTTCCCTGACTGTTACTTCCTCTTTGGAAGTAATCAAGTGCTTTCCAAAGGACAGGCGCTTTTAAGTCTGGTGGTAGAATAGCAGAAACTGAGCCTCTCATGTTCATGGGAAATGTGGTAATCATCAGGGCTACTGAGTCTTCAGAGAGGGTCAGCCATGAAAGAGCAAGTGCTGGATCAGAGATGCAATGCTGCCTTTTCTGTTCTGACTTGATTAGCAAACCCTTAATGAAATACTGATAAGCAAAATCCTTAAAGGAAAATGATCACTTCAGTATATGGGGGTAATCTCTCCTGCAATAGGAAGTGAAAAGACTCTTTTTTGTTAGAAAAAAAGTACATTATTGTTGTTTGCTTTGCCTAAAATGTGCATAGATAATAATGCTATTTGTAGTGCCCACATCGCTGAATATCTGTTCCTTTGCCAGATGCAGACTTTTCCTGGGCTGGAAGGATTCTCTAAGAAGGATAGAAAAAGGCTATGTCCAGAATGAGAAAAGTGACTCTGTAAATAGCACATAACGTACACATTTAGAATACAGAAGTATACAGGGTATGCTATTTTCAAAATCAGTTTCTCTTTCTGCTTAATCACCTCCCTGTTCCCTAAATGGATGCGTATGTAGTTTAGGTTGCCTGTTAGCACTCAGATAATTCTCCTGACAGCTCTGATCTTTAAAAAAAAAGAAAAGAAAAAAACACTTATTTGTTTATTTTGAGAGGGATGGAAGGACAGAAAGAGCGAGAGAGAGAAAGAGAATCCCAAGCAGGCTTCATGCTGTCAGAGCAAAGGCTGACGCAAGTCTCAATCCCACAACCGTGAGACCATGACCTGAGCCGAAATCAAGAGCCGATCACTCAACCGACTGAGCCACCCAGGAGCCCCACACCCATGTCCTCTCTGATCTTGATTCTTAACTGAAACTACTGTCTTGTGTGTTTCGGATTCTTGAGTCACCATGTCCTTACAACGCATTGCCTGACTTCTCTTCATTACTCATCACAAAGTGTCACTGGTATCCATGTAGCTCATCAGACCAAACAACAGTGGGCTGACCAAGAGGAACCTTTTATTTTTCTCTCACCAATGTCGGAGGCTAACGGGTGTTTTCTGGAGAACAGAAGCTCTGTGCTCCAAGCATAATCCACTTCTCTTGCCCCCCTGTGCCCACTGAAGGTGTCCTGCCCAGGTGTTTGCAGAGATTTGCACCATCACATAGATACTCTACCACATGAAAGTGGAAAAATTAGCCCGGGAAAAGTGGCCTCCTGAAAGACCACTTTTCATACATTGCACTTTTCATACATTGCACACCTTAAAACTCGTCCCTGTATCATGAAGCATCTTCCATGAAGTGGGCTGGCACCCTGTTGGCTTCTGTGTGTATTGCAACAAGACTCCTGTTTTCAGGTGGACTCTGAAATATTCTAGAATTGCTTGAGTGTGAGGATATACATGAGGAGACTGGATTAAATATTTGGGGAACTGGCATCAATTATCCTTTTGTGTGTCATTCCCGAGTTCTCCCAGTAAACGTAGATATAATTACGATGGGCAGGTATGAGAACATAGGTTTTTGGTTTTGTTTTGTTTTTATTCTAGGAACTGGCTAAGATAAAATCTGCCCCTCAAACCATTCAAAAGACTAAGACAAATAAAAAGGAAGTAGAACATTTGCAGAATTACCTTGTGGGGAAATATAAAAATGCCTTCGGGTCAGGCTCTACACAATGGTCTCTCTTGAATGCAAGCTTCAGAACATGGAAAGAAGCCTTCCTAATGTTTCCATTTTCCAGGAGCCACCACTTAACCTTATTAATATTCCCTTAAAATGTCTGTAGATATGACCGCAGCTGGTTTTTTCAGATAAATTATTATTATTTATTCCCTTTGGGTACTTTCTGAAATCAAGAAAGGCATCTGTATACCTGTCAGTGTAGACATGGATGGATGGATGGATGGATGGATGGATGGATGGATGGATGGACAGAAAGATAGATAGATGGAAAGATAGATGATAGATAGATAGATAAATAGATAGATAGATAGATATGGATGGATAGATAGTTGGTTAGATAGATACATAGATAGATGATAGATAGATACAGAGATACATAGATACATACGATGGATGGATGGATAGATGATAGATNATATGATGGGTGGATGGATGGAAAGATAGATGGAAAGATAGATAGATAGATAGATAGATAGATAGATAGATAGATAGATAGATAGATATGGATGGATAGATAGATAGTTGGTTAGATAGATACATAGATAGATAGATGATAGATAGATACATAGATACATATGATGGATGGATGGATGGATAGATAGATGATAATTAGACAGATAGATAGATAGATAGAGTTTTGTTTTATCCAATGAACATATATTTGCCATGTGCCCACTACTTACAAGGCAGATACATAAGGTCTCTGTGCTCATCGAGTTTATATTTGAGGTTGTCAATTGTTGGGAAACAATAAGAAAAACACAGATGTTGGAAATCACCATACACAGCATGACTTTAATAAGCAGGATGAGGAGTCTGTAACTGGAAGGAATAGGTATTCTGTGCAGGTATCACTACTGATCTGAACCCACACTCACCTCACTAGCCAGAGAACAGTTGTAGACGCCAAGCACGTTCAAGGCTAAATCTGCATCCGTTGTACCACAGAGCATTTCAGCCGAGAATGCAGATCCCACCAGGCTCTGAAAGAGAAACACCGTTAATCATCTGAACTACTCCGTTCTCTTTTCGCAGTGCCTCCATGTAAATTAATATTTATTCCCTCAGCTGATGGGCATCAGTGAATCCAGAGACAGCACCCCCATTTACCCCCCAGTGTTAAACACATTCCATGGTGACTTGCAGAGAAAAATCATACTCAGGGACAAAGTTGCAATGGAGACCCAAATAAGCCAATCTCTCTAAAGGCTTCATGAGGCTAAGGTGCTCCCATGCTTTTGTGGCTACTGGGACGCAGGCTTGGGGTGTGACAGAATGTAGCACCACAGACCACTCAGTGACAGGTAGACAGTCAAAACTCAATCTGTACACACCATCTAGCTCTAAAGATGATCATTCTTGTCTGCATGTCCATGTGAACTGGTGAGAGCAGAGCCCCTAAATCATGGGGCGTTGGGCCGTTTGGATAAGGACTGTATGAATGAGTCAGCAAAGTTGATGTGCCAGGAGCGACGTGTGAACATAGCGACTTCTGGTTTGTTCGCACGTGGACCTCCAACCTGCCCACCGAGAATTTCCTCCCAGCCAGATGCTTTCTCATCAGCCAACAAACCCACCACCCACTCCGAGAAGGATGAAGAAACGATACACCCAAGATTTATTACAGACCATTAATTATATAATTTGTTGGGGAAAAAAAGAACAATGAAAGAGACAGTCTCTCTGGATTTCTTTCTTTCTTTCTTTTTTACTTTTATGATTTTTACTTTAAAAGTCATTTCGAAGACATGCCCTTAGGTAAAATAGGATATTCTTTATTTTATTACAAGCCAAAGAATCAACTTTAATTCACTTCCCTAGAGATTTTCCAACTTCTATAAAGATGATAATGTGCACAATAAAATTTAACTGACTTCTAGAAAATCTACTATTAGGAATTTCATTTTAAATCGTCTTGAACTTTTTAAAGGCTTTTTGTTTTGTTTTGTTTTTTTGTTTAGTCAGATGCTCCTCCTTCTTCAGAAGCCTTTAATTTACCCTTGTGGCTTCAGACTATGACAAATTTTCCAGAAAGTCCTTTAATTTGGTGCCTCGGGCTTCAATCATGAAAATAAGCATGTGATGTGAAACAGAGGAGTTTATTTTGATTTTGCTGACACTAAGTTACAAAATAACAAGGAGTCCTCTGTAGATTTTAACAAGACCATTAATGTGATGACAATGCTCGCTGTCAAACCACAGGGACAATTTGGGTCAAAACTTAAAGTTTTCCAAATACTTATGAAAGTTCTGCAGAACTTCTTTATGGCATTATGGCAACAAGGAAACAAAAGTCTATGAATGCCGTTTTCCAGGGTGTGACCTGAGAATATTAATTTATAGTAAATGTGCTTCAGCATAAATGACTCAATGAACTAGACAAAAAGTAATTATGTTACTTAAAAATATGTCAGAAGGACCAACATTGGGCACATAATTCAATCCAACGCCTAAAACCCATGCTCTTCATATTTTTAAAATAAGTTATATGATTTTTTTGTACTTTTCCTTTGAAAAGGCTTTATTTTTTATTTTTTTAAAGGTTTATTTTTGAGAGAGAGAGAGAGAGAGAGCGGGGAGAGTGACGGAGAAAGAGGGTGGGGACAAAGGATCGAAAGCGAGCTCTGCTCTGACAGCAGAGAGACCCATGGGGGACTCGAACTCACAAACCGTATGATCATGACCTGAACTGAAATCAGACATTCAACAGACTGAGCCACCCAGGTGCCCCTTAAAAGTCTTTCTTTTTTAGAACAGGTTTAGTTTCATGGCAAAGTTGAGAAGAAGGTACAAAGATGTCCCATATGCCCACTGTCCCCCACAAATACACAGCCTCCCCTGTTATCCACGTCCATCAAAGTAGGACATTTGTTAGAACTAATGAGCTAACAGTGACGTGTCATCGTCATGTAAAGTTCTTAGTATATGTTTGAGTGCATTCTTGGTTTTGGACCTCCTGACTTTGGACAGGTGTCCACCACATCTTATGATAGAGAATAGTGTCACTGCCCTAAAAAAATCCCCTGTGCTCTGAATATTCATCCCTCCCTCTGCCCCACCCCCACCATACATATATGTGTGGTTTCTCCAGGGAAACTTAACACAATGATTCAATCTTTTTACTTAATTATGGAGGAAACGCTGTTAGATAAATCTGTAAATTCAATCTGGTCAAGATCAGAAGGGTAAAAGAAGAAAGGGAAAGGAAGAGAAAGGTTCCTCAAGAAGAGGAACAAATGCGGCTGATCAACTGATCAGTCATACAATGCCCAGCACCCTTCACCCCATCGGGCAAAATTGTCTCCTGGCATGGTGAACCCTGCAGGAGCGGACAGCTGAAAGTGTTCTGGCTGAGAAGTGACTTGCGTGGCACCACATGGCGTCAGCTACTGTGGGTCGACCAGTTGTACAGAAGAGTTCCATGAAGTACCTCAGTCTCCCCCTCCCCCAAAAAGCCAAGAAGAGACCAGGTGTAGGGTGACAGGGTGGGTCACTGCTGTCTCACTGAGTCAGTGGTTAGCTTGAGCTCCCACCACGTATTTGAGTCCCCAAACCCATGGCCTTGAGATACATTCAGACCCGGGAGCCTGGGAAGCTGGAGCTGCTCTGATGAGAGATATCCCTGCAGCAAGGCAAACCAAATCCACCCTTTTGTACAAAATCAGTGACCCCTTCTAAAGGGCACAAAAGAAGACATCAGTCCGATAAGATATGACCCCTCTTTTCAGGGGACAAACTCAGTGGGCAGAATAATGGCAGACTGGTTTCAACAAGCTCAGTCGTATGACTTAAAAGAGTGAAAAACTGAACCACCCCTTAAGAGTTTGTAACTGGTTAGATGCTTCTCCATAAATACCACCTGTGTCCCTTCTCTCCTCCCTTGTCTCCCTCTTCATATCTTCCTTTTTCTCTACATGTATGTGATGTGCAGTAGACACATCCTTCTTATGAAGCTTTCAGTTGCAAATGCAAGTCAAGGGACAAGCAAAAAAGACCCATCTTTGAGGACTACATACTCTGTTACAAAACCCTGACTGGCCACACTCTTAAGGAAAAGGTTGGACCACAAGGTAGCCGGTAGTGGTAGTGCCTCACGTGAAGTGACCCAAATTGGACTATGAATATTAAATGCGTTTGAAAATTAGAGCAGGCATTGAACGGTATTCCTTTTGTGGCCCAATTGGATTTGCTTAACTCATTTGATATGTGACACCATGTGGCAACTCGGAACAGCAAGATCTCAAACAGAATTTCTAAACGTTAGATCAAAGGAGAGTGAATTAAGAAACAGAAAAGGATCCAGCAACTTGATTTGTAAGACATCTGCTGAATGTCAGGAGGCTCAAGTCTGGCTGCAGGTGGCTATGCACCAAGAATGAGATGTGAGAGCTCAGGGAACCTGTTTCCAAAAGACGTCCAATGCCTCAGTCTCCCCATTGTCTCTTGGATGGTGCACACCAAATATCCACGGGAAGGTGCACAATGCATTGTGGGAAGCATCAAGCCATAGAGAGCCAGCTATTCCTTCTATGGAATATACAGTCTTAACCAGCAAGACCAGACAGCAAGCAGGCACTCGTGAGTGATACCAGAATACATTTGTAAAGAAGCACAATTAACATGAAATTATTATTGTGCCGGGGGTAGCCATATATGAAGGAGCTGATGTTGGCTTTGAACCCTTTTGGAGATTCTAGTGACATTTAGAAAATTGGGTGCAAAATGCCCAACATCATTCTAGAAGTGGGATGACTATATTTCAGTGGGCATACGTCCCTAAAATGCAAGTGCTCTTCCAATGTGAAGAAATAACTCCCTTATTACGTTTGTGGATGGGTTATAACACAGGATGCTTTACCGATGTCATCATCGTTGTGGTTTTCCCAATCCTCCCCTCTTTCTACCCAAGGTTCCTATGGTGATGCTTTCCAGGAACCAGGTTGTCCTGAGGCTGATTTAGGAGACTTTTGTTTTCGTTTTGTTTTGTAACAAAACTCCCTCATAAATTTCAAGGAGAGATTTGCATTTCTTTCTTTTTCTTTTTTTTTTTATTTCTAGGAGAGAGAGAGAGAGACAGCGTGAGCAGGGGAGGGTCAGAGAGAGAGGGAGTCACAGACTGAAACAGGCTCCAGGCTCTGAGCTGGCAGTCAGCACAGAGCCCGACGCGGGGCTCGAACCCACGAACCGCGAGATCATGACCTAAGCGAAAGTCCGACGCTTAACCGAGTAAGCCACCCAGGCGCCCCGAGATTTGCATTTCTTACCCGAAAGTTTCTTAAAACCATAAATTCCAAACAGAACAGTTCCTCAGAAAGTTAAACATGGACTTTCCATATGACTTAGCTTGACTTAGATTGATTCGATAAGATCTCCTCTCCCCGCCTCCCTCCGCCTTGATGCATACCTAAATTGAAAGCCGGTACTCAACACACCTTTGTACACTAGTGTCCAACGTTAGTCACAATGCGCCAAAGGTGGAAGCAGCCTAAAACTCCAGCGGATGAATAAAGAAGCACAGGAGGGTCCATCCATGCAGTAGAACGGGACACAAACCTACAATTCAGCTTTAAAAGGCAGGAAGTGCCGCCATGCCACTACGTGGATCAACCTTGAGGTCAGTGTGCTGGGCAAAATAGGTGTGTTACAGAAAGATAAGTTCTTTGTGACTCCTTGTATACGGAACACACAGGAGTCACATTTATAGGGACGGAAAGTGGAAGGGTGGCTCTAAGGAGCTGGGAGAGGGGGCTGAGGAGTTAGCATTTAGTGAGGTGAGAGCTTTAGTTTGGGAAGATGGAAAAGTTCTGCAGACAGATTATGGGCATGGTTGCACCACAATGAGAGTGTATTTAATGCCAGCAAACTGCACTTAAAAATGGTTCAAAAGGTACATTTTAGGGGAGCCTAGGTGGCTCCGTTGATTAAGCATCCCAACTTCTGCTCAGGTCAGGATCTCACGGTTCATGGGTTGGAGCCCTGCGTCGGGCTCTGTGCTGACAGCTCAGAGCCTGGAGCCTGTTCCACATTCTGTGTGTGTCTCTCTCTCTGACCCTGCCCTGCTCACGCTCTGTCTCTCTCTGTCTCTCTCTGTCATTTATTTAACAAATAAATGTTAAAAAAGGTACATTTGGTATACATATCCCCAAAGCACATATAATGGAGGCCAGCAGAGAGAGTCACAGAAGCAGTGAGGTTGAAGGCAGGATCCCCTTGGAATGGGAATGCAGGAAGGGATGCTGTGTCCCTGGAATGCAGTGCTTCCCAGGGCCAGAGTCCCCGAGGCAAGAGTGAGTCCCAGTGCTTGGCGCACGTGTGCTGAACCCTGATGCAATCTGACAGACCTTCCCGGCTTCCACATGAACCATCGGTCCAGATTTGGGAAGCATCCAGGGCACCAGCATCAATCACAAGAAAGTTGCAAGGGTGCAGAGTGACCCAGGGGGACTCTACCACTATGCCGGGGCCCACGTGGCCTCCTACCTGCTCAAAGATGCCCGCTGTCGCTGGTGCCTCAACCCCCCACCCTCCAGTGACTAATCAGTTTATTGCTGCTTCACATGGAGGGAGTCAGGATGATAGTTGCTTCATTTCCAAGGACAAGGAATAGTGACTTTTCTTGAACAGCACATCCAAAATTAGCCTCAGGACCAGAACTTCACTTATACGTTACCCTTTCAGGTTAAATGACACCAAAGTCATTTAAGTATGCATATTGGACACATGGTACTTAGCGAGACATCTCTTTGCCCCCCTCCCCAGGTCCTGACAACTTTCTGTCTCCGTGCATTGGTCTCAGGCTTCATAACCTCTCCCACCAATGAACAGAGCTCTCTTCCTCTGCTCTCTGTTCCCAGGAGCTAAAATGGAAATACGCGAACATCCGGGAAGCCAGGAATTTCAATTACTGCATCACATTTCATAATAAGTCACATTACTATTGAAAAAGACCTTAAGGATTGTGATCCCATGAGAGAAATCGAGAGCTTTCTGTGTGCTGATGCAGAAGAATGTCCATTTGTTAGCAATTAAAACTATCATGTTGCCAAATGGGTGCTTGTGGGCAGAGTACTGGAAGACTTTCAGATTTTCCTTTATGCTTTTGGTATATTTCAATTTCTCCACAAATATGAGATGCTTGAATACTTTAATGTATATTTATTTACTTTGAGAGATAGAGAAAGCGCAAGCAGGGGAGGGGCAGAGACAAAGAGGGAGAGAATCACAACCAGGCTCCATGCTGTCAGCAAGGAACCCAACTCGAGGCTTGAACTCAACAAACCGTGAGATCATGACCTGAGCCTAAACCAAGAGTCGGATGCTTAACAGACTGAGCCACCCAGGCGCTCCAAACTTGGAGGTTTTTAATGCAACTGAGCCACTGTGAGTTTAGCAAGTGCGTAGCTGCTTAAAATGCAAGTGTACTGCAGTTTGCACAGCCTGAGCCAAGAGTCAGACATTGAACCGACTGAACCACCCAGGCGCCCCTTGAATATATTTTTCCACAAAGGCCCCTAGGTGTGCTTTTGCATGTTTAAAATGGAAGAGGTGACATCTTCACATTTGTATGTTTATTCTCAGAACAGCACCAAGAGCATAGTTCACTCTATGCTCTCAAGAACTATTTCTGGCCCCATCAATGAAAGAAATGTCAACATCATACGGACTACTTCCTATTAAATAAAACCATCTCTACCCCTCTGAGAATTTGTGCTGCCTTAACATTCAGATGCACTGTGGATAGAGGCTGATGGTACTCAGGACTCAGTAAGCTAGCATTTGTTTAAAAAGTAGAAGTTATGAAGATAATCTTTCCGAGACATCTTTACAAAAGCCTTTTGTGCAAATAGATCATGAGAATGAAGCGGATTAAATCATGGCACATGAAGAGGTTGGGATGAAGGCTTTGGTGCAAGGTCGCAACACGAACTGTGAATTGTTCCCGCTTTCAGAAAAGGCGGTTATGGGGTAATGATTCCCATTCCATTTCAGGTATTTTTCTCTTTCGCCAACGCCAGTCCATGGACTAGCGAAGAAAGGCTAAATGCCACGTAGCGTGTGCACACAATGAAAAACGAGGCTGTAAACCTTAGAGAAAATACATTTCCAACAGGTAACTCATAATCCCAATTAACAAACATATGGGAACAAGACTCTGCATCCACGTCTAATTGTAGCGGGAGAGGCAGGAAGATTTTAAAAGTGAACACGGTATCATTGTCTGAAGCATTTTCCGAAAAGAAGCCATAAATTCAGTGCGAAGCAGTGTTGATAAAATAGGAGTCATTTTCTCGTCATAATATAATTTATGGAACATTTTCACACACGTTAGTTTCTTTGATCCAAAGTCTTTCTGAAGGAAGGAGGCCATGGGCATTATCTCTATTCTGCAGAAGACTAATAGAGGCTCATAAATACCAAAACTTGTCAAATACACGCACACGCACACACGCACACACACACACACACACACACACACACAGAAAACAGGAACATCTCCTAGAAGCATTTTACGCCATCTACATTTATGGTTGCTCTTCTGCAGCCTTTGAATTTGATCATCTGCATCTAGGCATGTATTTGAATTAATTGCGGATAGTTTTTCTCTTCGTGTTTTTCCTACTATTGTCTTTTTTAAGGTGCTATTTCTTTGTTTTATTGAAGTATCATGAACATACAATTTTATATTACTTCCCGGTGTATAACGTATCGATTCAACAATCCCGTAGACTACCCAGGGCTCCTCTCGCTGAGTATAATCTTCATCAATCACCAAATAATGTATTGCAGTGTTATTGACTATATTCTCCATGGTGTGCCTTTCACGTCCATGACTTATTTATTTTATAGCTCTTATCTCTTTTACATATTTCACCTATCCACATGCCCACCTCCATCTGGCAACCAGCCATTTCTTCTCTGTATTTGGGAGTCTGTTTTGTTTGTTCCTCTGTTTTGTTTCTGAAATTCCACATATGAGTGAAATCGCATGGTATCTGTCTTTCTCTGACTGACTTATCTCAACTAACAGCTCCATCCACCATGTCACAAATGGCAAGATTTCATTCTTGTTTATGGCTGAGTACTATTCCATTGTGTATGTACCACATCTTCTTTATCCGTCCATCTTATTGATGATGCTTGGGCTGTTTCCATAATTTGACTATTGTAAATAATGCTGCAATAAACATAAGGGTGCCTGTATGTTTTTTAATTCATATTTTTGTTTTCTTTGGGTAAATAACCACTAAAATTAACAGGATCATATGGTATTTCTAGTTCTAACTTTTTGAGGGCCTTCGATACCGTTTTCCACAGTGGCTGTACCAGTTTACACAGAAGACATGTGAGTGACATGACACTTTTATAGCAAAGTGGCACTGATATCGTTGTAAGACTTGATTACCCATTAGAGTTATTTTATTACCCACTTACTCACCTCCAAAGAGAGTTGAGCTAACACATACAGTTAGCACTAAAGAGTGGCCTCGGGCCTGAAAGCAAAAACATAGGGTCTCCAATTCTGTTTCTACAAAGGCAATCCACCTAGTCCAAACATTAACCCAAAACACATGAGGTGCAATTGGAAGAAAATCCTCCCTGGTTGGCACACATATCTCTCAGGACATCATAAACTTAACTGTGAATGCGCTCACTCTCCCCTTCAGATCTTGCGAAAATGCAGATCCTGATTCAGTGCCTGGGATTCTGGAATAAGGTTCACCCTCAGGAAATTGTCATGTTGCTGATTCAAGAACCATTCTCTGTGGGGCGCCTGGGTGGCTTAGTCGGTTAAGCGTCCGACTATCGCTTAGGTCATGATCTCGCGGTTCGTGGGTTCGAGCCCCGCGTCGGGCTCTGTGCTGACTGCCAGCTCAGAGCCTGGAGCCTGTTTCAGAGTCTGTGTCTCCCTCTCTCTCTGACCCTGCTCACGCTGTCTCTCTCTCTCTCTCCTAGAAATAAATAAAAATATTAAAAAAAAAAAAGAACCATTTTCTGAGGCACCAAAACCTAGATTTGGGAGTTTTTAAGGGTTTTATGGTCACAGCCAGGCATGCCTGTTGGTTTCCACCTGTCCAGATAGAGCCATTTGAACACACTGGCTTCCTACCCAGGGTGGGCACTTGACAGAAATCATATCAAGTGGTTATCAGCTTTTTTGAGATGTAATTCACATACCATAGAATGCACTGTTGAAAATGTACAAGCCAGAGTGTGTGTGTATGTGTGTGTGTGCGCGCATGCGCGCACGTGGATTAGTATATTGAGTTGTCTGACCATCTCCTCTGTCCCAGATCCTTTTCATCACCACCCAGGGCACTTTTTTACACGTCTCATCCTTCCTCATTTCCACCTTTCCAAGTTGTGAACCAACGCATCTCCTTTCTGTCTCTATGGATATGCATATTCAAGGCAGTTCATATAAATGGAGTCCTACATCGCATCTTTCATGACTGGCTTCTTTCACTTGGCAAAATGTTTCCTTTGCCAAGTTTTAAATATGCACTATCGTGGATAATTCCAGTCGGGATTCTAGAAAAATACCCCTGCCGTAATCGACTGTGTGTGTAGTTTCCAGAGAATGTGTGAATCAGGGAAATAGATATTTCTTAGTTGAGCCGGTATTATAGAATCACACTTCGTCAAACCTAACTGTTGATAGCTGCTCATGTGCATCGTAGTAGGCTTCTGTGGTTTTGAACACAGGGTCCAAGAATATCATGTTTTAACATCTATTCAGCATTGAAGCAACAGAGACAAAGACCAAAGTACATTTCAGATTTTCTAACCAAATTCCAGAGGTCTTTTCTTCTCTCTTTCTCATATTTTCTGACTTCTCTCTGTTTTTCTATGAAGTATAAACACAACTGCAAAGGCATTTCTGTGTTTGTTTTCCCCAGAATTGCTTAATAATCCAGTTACAGCTCAGAATATTATGAATTAGTTTGGTGCATGAATTACTCCGCCCTGTCCTCCCAATGCTGCCAAAAAGGGCCAAGATGATTTTAACAATTGCAAATGATCACTTGAGACAGATATACGGACAAAATCTAGAAGAAGGTGTCAACTGGGTAGTGGATTCTCTTATAGCACTATGTCCTTTTTAATAACATAGAATTTTCCTTCAGCAATGTACCAATCATCGAACTGCGATTTTGCATGAAAATTACGTGATTTGGAAAAAAGAAGTGTTGAGTTCATTAACACTAAGTGCTGGGAATTCAGCTAAATAATTTTTTCTCTAACTAAGCTCGACAGCCCAGCACAAAACGCAAAACCAACAATTTTCCTTTAAAGATCAATACTTTATCAAGGTTTATTACAGTGAGGAAATACTCCTTCTTCGATGGCTTTCCATCCTCTCTCTATCAATAACACCATTCTCCATTTCTGGTAATAGCTTGTCATGGATCATTAGATAAATGCCTTTTTAATAAAGAGAATCCAGGTGTACTGGTAAAATGCTATGATTGAGTATCTTTAATCTCTCGGCTTCATTAGGCAGGGACAGGCTATCACGGTCTTTTCTTATTCATTCGGCTCAAGCTGCCAACATTTCCCTGTGGCTATTAATGATGACAGCTCATTCATTACTTTATGAGAAAAGAGAAACATTTCCATCTTCATCCTACCTATTTCTCCATCCCCCAAGATTGGCAATTTAAAAAACCACTTCCGCACTCCCGGAACTAACTGCCTCCACCTCCTTCCCTAGCGGCCATTGCCAATATCGCCAGACAAACGCAGACTTCATAGTCATTGCTCCAATTGGTTCTGATTATTCTTTCCCCTTTTTGCCAATTGACATAGGTCTCACACACAGACGGAAGTCAGGGTATTGGTTGTGATCCGTAGAACATCAAATAACAACAATAACACCAAACTTCTTTCCTTCCTAAAAGCCACATGAGGGGCGCCTGGGTGGCTCAGTCGGTTAAGCGTCCGACTTCAGCTCAGGTCATGATCTCACGGTTCGTGGGTTCGAGCCCTGTATCAGGCTCTGTGCTGACAGCTCAGAGCCTGGAGCTGCTTCAGATTCTGTGTCTCCCTCTCTCTCTCACCCTCTTCTGCTCACGCTGTCTCACTCTGTTTCTCAAAATAATAATAATAATAATAATTTTAGAAAAGCCACACGATAGGGATAATTCCCACTCTGCAAAGGAGAACCCAGGACACAGACCAGCAGGCTCTTGACACGACCAGAGAAATCACTCAGCTCTGGAATCACAGATGACTCACCCAATGATAAAGCTCTCATTGTTAGGATGATGAAAATTATGCTCTTTTTAAGCCTTTACCTACAGCACAAGTAGAGAGAAGATTCTTCCATTTTTATTCATTTATTTTTTAATGTTTTATTTCATTTCTGAGAGAGAGAGAGAGAGAGAGAGAGATTGAGAACAAGTGGGGAAGGGGCACACAGACAGAGGGAGACAGAGGATCCAAAGCAGGCTCTGCGTTGACATCAGTGAGCCCAGTGCGGGGCCTGAATTCACCAAGCACAAGATCATGACCTGAGCCGAAGTTAGATGTTCAACCAAGACACCCAGGTGCCCCTTCATTCATTTCTAACCAAGAATAAGATGCCTCCTCGCTTTTCACCACATGGGAGAGGATAGAGAGTTTGGGGAAGATTATTTTTACTATCACTGGGAATACTGTCATTATTCTACTCATGTTCTACAAGTCAGGTTTATAGATTTAGAACAGGAAAGACAAAGGATAATTATAAGCTTGGGGTTTTTCCCGGCAGCCAGGTAATGAAGGAGTCAGGAAGTGGCCAGAAGCTGCCAGCAAGTTCTACCTGCCTAGGAACGGAATTGGCAGCCATCATGCCTTTCAACAGGTGAATGGGTAAGCATGCTGTGCTACCACCGTGTGATGGGCTATCATTCAGTGATACAAAGAAATAAGCTGTCAACCTGTGGAAAGACATGGTGAAAGCTTAGATGCATGCTGATGAGTAAAAGAGGCCAATCTGAAAAGTCTCCCTACTGTATGATTTCAGCTCTATGACATTTTTGGAGAAGACAAAACCAGAGAGACAGTTTTTTAAAAAATCAGCAGATGCTGGAGGTTTGGGTGAAGGGAAGATGAGCAGATGACACACAGGGAAGTTTTAGGGCAGTGAAACTATTTCGTATGAGTCTGTAATGAATGACAGACACACACCACTATGCATTTGTCCAAACCCAGAATGCCCCAATGATAGAGCCAGTAATGGAAACCACAACCCTTTGTTGATATTATTATATCCATATTTTTCATTGATTATCATAAATGTAGCAGATTAGTGCCAGATGTTACTAATAGGGCAGATTGTGTAAGGAGCGAGAGGGGGCTTCGTGGGAACTGTGTACTTCCGATTTCTAAAAAAAAATAAATAAATAAAACCCGTTACTTTTTAAAGGGATTGGTTGTCTCAAGAATGGTGAGGTTTGCAGCCATTTTGTAATTGGCTGTTGCCTCATGAAGGAGCTTAAAGAAAATCGCTTTGCCCAAATTCCATGTGAAAATAGCATGATGAGTGGTGATACATTGGTTTTCTCCTCCTGAGATCGGGGCGACTGTCCAAAGAAAATCTACAATGTACGTTAAGCATAGATTTTATTAACGGTGGAGGGAAAAGTGCATGGTCTTTGAAATGAAGGAAATAAGAAACTGAGTTATGACAGAGCAATGCTTTATAGACAAAGACAGAACGGTATTGTTAACGTTGGGTACACTCAAGATGCAGGTATCTCTGTACCTATGAGAGACAAGGCACGTGTCACAGTGAGGCCAGCCCTGAGTTGGCATTCGTGATTCTTTAAAATAGACCGTAGGGGTTTCCTGGGTTTCTGAATATCTTTCGAATCACAGTGGAGTTCAGGAATTGGTTCTTCATTTCCCTCTGCTATCTCTACCTTACAAAAAGTAATAGAATCGCTGCTTCATGGTTGGAAACCGTACCCGCACTGTCTTCTCTGCCATTAAGAGGCACGTATATATTATTCTGTTTGCTGATCTGGGCTTTGTTATGATCACAAAGAATTAGTATTCCCAAGAGTTGATCGACACTCGTGGAATGATAGGATCTTGTCTGCATGGGCAAATGGCAGCCTCAAGTGGAAGATATACTACAGAGCAAAACACAAAAGGCATAGAGTACACATAGCTGTTGTGTGCAGAAAATATACATTTCTCTCCAACAGATTTCCTTGCCATCATTTTAGAACATGACAGTTAATACATCCAAGTCATGTGTACCTTTAGATACGGCCCAATCCAAGGAGAGCTCAATGACGTCCTAGCTTCGCCAACAGCTTTCTCAGCCATCTCATTGGGCTGGACGAATTCTGGTACCTGGGGTAGTGTGTGCGGGAGACAGGTTTGTACGATGCCTATGTCAAAGGACTGTAAGCACTAACACATGTAATTTATTGTAAATGTGTACATATGCGAATTATTATACACTATCGTAATTACAGACACACATCACATGGATACTGATGTCACATATATTCAATACATATAACATTATGTTATAACAATTATTTATTCCTTTATTTTAAAGTTTATTTATTGGGGCGCCTGGGTGTCTCAGTCGGTTGAGCGTCCGGCTTTGGCTCAGGTCATGATCTCGCAGTTCATGGGTTCGAGCCTCGCCTCGGACTCTGAGCTGACAGCTGTCTCATAGAGTCTGGAGCCTGTTTCAGATTCTGACCCTCCCCTGCTTGCACCATCTCTATTTCTCTCAGAAATAAAGAAAACATTTAAAATTTAAAAAAAATAATAGTTTATTTATTTATTTTGACGGAAACAGAGAACAAGTAAGGGAGGGGCAGAGAGAGAAAAGTGACAGAGAATCTCAAGCAGACTCCACGCTATCATCACAGAACCTGACGCAGGGGATTCGAGCTCAGGAACAGACAGATCATGACCTGAGCTGAAATCAAGAGATGGATGCTAACTGACCAAGCCACCCAGGTGCCTCATCACCTTTATTTAATATAATCATATTACACATAATATATATTTATCATTTATTATACATTATGTTATGTAAATATAGCAAATAAATAAATTAATGTATGTATATTCTTTAAAAATTTTTTAATGTTTATATTTATTTTTGAGAAAGAGAGAAAGAGTATGAGTGGGGGAGGGGCAGAGAGAGAAGGAGACACAGAATCCGAAGCAGGCTCCAGGCTCTGAGCTGTCAGCATAGAGCCTGAAGCGGGGCTCAAACTCATGGACTGTGAGATCATGACCTGAGCTGAAGTTGGATGCTTAGCCGACTGAGCCACCCAGGCGCCCCAACATATTTATACTCTACATATTACTTATATGTATGTAGGAGATATATTATGTATATACTATATATTATACACATGTCTATGTACATTATCTATAATACATACATTACATACGTACTACATATAATATTAGTATGTAATGCACATTTATACATCTATATTACATACATGTTATAATTATAGACACATGTATGTAAGTAAATCAGTTTATTTATTTATTTGATTTTTTTTAGTGTTTTATTTATTTCTGAGAGAGAGACAGCATGAGCAGGGGAGGGTCGGAGAGAGAGGGAGACAGAGGATCTGAAACAGGCTCCTGGCTCTGAGCTGTCAGCACAGAGCCCGACACGAGGCTTGAACCCGTGAACCGTGAGATCATGACCTAAGCCGAAGTCGGACACTTAACAGACTGAGCCACCCAGACGCCTCTAAGTAAATCAATTTAAATATATGTCTTCATAAAATCTCTTAAACTGCAGTTTTCTTGAACATTTATTCCTTTTTTTTAAAGTTATTTATTTATTTTGAGAGAAAGAGAGAGAGAAGGTGAGGGAGGGGAAAAGAGACAGAGATGGAGAGAGAGAGAGAGAGACAGAGAGAGAGACAAGCAGACTCCACACTGTCAGCACAGAGCCCTACTCGGAGCTCGAACTCACAGATGGTGAGACCATGACCTGAGCCAAAATCCGGAATCAAGTACTTAACCGACCGAGCCAGCCAGATGCCCTTTGAAACCTCATTATTGAGAAAGGCAACAGGAAGTACAGACCCTTTTCCTGCCTGGTAATGAAGCCGGAAGCTTCCCGGACAACACTTTTTATGCATCCAGCTCCGCTTCTTGGCAGATCCCCATGCTAAGCAGCACTGTGTTCTAACTACCCTACCACACAGATCCCAGCATCCACCACCATCACAGAATTTTCCACCCTCAGTTCACCAGATCCACTGTGCTTGCAGAATCTCTCTGCTTTTTCTCCCTAGAAACCTTACAAAAAAAGAGAATCAGCCTATGTAAAATGCTTTGTTTCTACAAAGACCTCCCCACGTGGGTAGAGTCATCAGATCATTGGTGTTGGTGTGGGGATCACATGTAAGCAAGGGAGCGAGGTGGTAAAGGTGATTTAGAGAACGTTGTTCCATCTGGGGGAATTAGAGGAAGATGAACTTATTACGAAGGGGATGTGAAACTGATGTAAAGATTTCTCACCTTTTCGGTGGGGATTGTAAGCAAATTTAAGCAACAAGCTCAGAGTGGGGGAAATGTACAGATGGGTGGAGGGGTCGTTGTGATGTTGGTGGTGGGCAGGCCAATCAAAGGTACTTCAGTTGAGGCTGTTGTAAAGAAGCATCTGGAATAGATAGGATGGTGGATCAACCCCAAAACCAGGGGACGTGCTGATATTTAGAAAATCCTAATGGATAGAAGTCGAGCACCGTGATGGACTATTTTACTAATGTGTGTATCTACGTCTAACGGTCATTGTGCTGGAAGAAGCAGAAACGTGAATGTTTAAGGGACAGAGGAAGTGAAGTTTCAGGAGAGAAGGATGCACGATTGACGGTAGGTGACATCACTCATTTTTCACCCCTCTCATCTCCTCTCTGAATGTGAAACTAGCAAGGTGCAAGGGACACGGAGCTGGGAATCTCCTCTCCAGCAGAACTAGTGTCCACTACTGAGTCACAGTGGATGCAGAAAGTGCAGCAGAGATCACAAAAATGGGAACGTTATCTTCCAGGACTCGAGTCTACATCTCAAGGCTGTAGGGAGAATTCAAAGTAAACTATGCAAAATTATTGCCCCCAGGGGATCAAGTGGTCACAGAATCAACTTGTCAATATTCCCAATGGCCTGTGGATTTAAGGTTCAATTCGACTGATCCCTACCAGGACGGATAATGTCAACGCTATCGTAACTTATTCCAGAATGCACAAAATGGAGAAAAATTAATTTGTATGCAAACCTAGACACGAACATGTGAAAAAGTTCTATGAAGAAAGCGATAGAGAAATCCTTCTTACAAATAATGCAAAGTAAAACATTTAAAAAGTATAATACAGGGGCGCCTAGGTTGATCAGTTGGTTAAGCATCTGACTCTTGACTTTGGCTCAGGTCATGATCTTATGGTTCGTGGGTCCGAGCCCCTTGTGGGGCTCCGTGCTGTCAGTGTGGAACCTGCTTGGGATTTTCTCTCTCTGCCCCTCTTCTCTTTCTCTCTCAAAATAAATAAAAGAAAGTTTAAAGATAAAGTAGCGTACGGCATGACATTAAAAAAACTACACCCAATTCAGTGAGGTTTCATACCAGAAATAAAGAATAATTTGCTCTGGAACAAATTTATAAATTCAGTTTTCCAGATTAATAATTCATAGAGAACAATTGTGAGTATCCTCGTAGGTTCTGAAAAGATATCTCTGAATTTCATCATTATTTTCAAATAAAAAAGTAAAATTCGAGACATTCTCGTAAAATCAAAACTTACTGAAAAATGTTCCCCATCACACCACGAACATTGTTATAGACATAGATAGTAACAAAAGTAATGTAACAAAGGGCACATTAGAGATATCTGTGTTCCATGAGTGGAAGACAGATATATAATTATGTACATGTAGCCACCCAAGTGAAAAATTCCTTAACAACTTGAAGTAATTCTTTTGGCAATAGGAAGAAAATCAGTAAAGTTTTTAACTCCAAATTAATATCTTATTGTGCATTAATATGTTCTACTTTTCTATTTATATAATCTTAAATATAAATGACATCCAGGTAGAACTTAACAATAGAAGGACCTAATTATCACACTAACACACACACAAAATGTAAATATACCAATTACTTAACATGGTACGAGGCATTTTCCTGCTACATTGAAGGACCATCTTTATTAAAAATGTGTCTTTTCCTCTTTTAGTCTCTTTCTCCTCTTTCAATTATTATAAACATTGGTTTCTGAGTACAAATAGGGCTTCACAGATACACATTCATGTCTCACAGAAACACCAACCTTCGGGCTACCTCGAGGCTGGGCTACATTTAGGGGGAGAGAAATCCAGCAGAGACACTTAATAGAATGGTGTGAGCAGGGTGAGCGGTGGGGTCATGGCCAAGGAGTCCTGCACTTGCCAGGGAGGTGGAAAGCAAGGGATGGAAGTTCCTCCCTTTCCCATCCCACTGTGATAGGCGGATAAAAGGAAAATACGCCCAATGTTGCGTTACATGCAGCCAATCACTGAGCATCATTGTGGCAGAAGTTGGCTGCTTGGCCTTACAGTATCCCCTGGTCTCCTCTTCCTTGTCACCCCCTGGAATTGCAATCACGTCCCTTGACATAAAACCCTGGGGCTAATTCTCTTCAGTGGGCTTTGAACAAGACCAGTGGGTGCCATTGGCAAGCTGTGTGCAGCTGGCCTCTCGTTTGTCCTGACTGATGGCAAGGCCCCAATGGCCAGGGTCACCTCTACTTGCCTGGCACAGGTAAAGCTCCCTTGTGGTCTCTGAAAGAGCACCTGTTTTTCAATGTGAGCAACAACCCATGGTGTAGACTATGAGGTTACTGAGAAATAGATTCTTGTTGGGTGAAGCCAACATAAGACAACTTATGGTCATCTCTACGGCAGGCACCCTCTCCTGGCCACTACAAGGCAGACTGAGACCAATAACTCAACACTATGGGCAAACCACTTTGACGTGGAAATTCAGTGTATTCGTTGTTTTAAAAACACCAAAAGACCTGTCGCATCTCACCTATTGAGTGCAACGCAGTGGAAACCATCTGTCGAAAGCATAGGAAGACCGTTATTTTAAGAGTCTTTACACTGCTGGGGCGCCTGGGTGGCTTAGTCGGTTAAGCGTCCGACTTTCGCTTAGGTCATGAACTCGCGGTTCATGGGTTCGAGCCCCGTGTCGGGCTCTGTGCTGACTGCCAGCTCAGAGCCTGGAGCCACTTTCAGAGTCTGTATCTCCCTCTCTCTCTGACCTTCCCCTGCTCACGCTGTCTCTCTCTCCTAGAAATAAATAAAAAATATTTAAAAAAAAAAAAAAAGAGTCTTTACACTGCTAAGAACTCACTCGTTTCAAGGTGGACAGAGCCAAGCTTGCCAGTATAGCATGACTGGGCTCCTAGCCCATCCACAGGAAGAGCAGACACCTCCCCCAATTATTTTATGATGAAGTTTAAAACCCCTTCCTTTTTCTCCGCATTTGGCATTTTCTCTTGCACACGTACCAGGGCAGAAAACCGTTGCAAAGGTTAAATGAATATGAAGGTGACTGTTTCATACGATAGAATAATTTCATTTAATGAAAAGAAACTCCACACAGCTTGTTTCCGTGGGCTGCAGAGATGAGTGCCCAGTAAAAGGTCAACGTGATATTTTTATTGTTTAGATTACTTTTTCTTCCTGTCCCTCCAAACGCTTGGCGCTTGGCTAAATGAAAATGAAAGACAGATAAGCTCACTGCTCAACATTATTGTGCTTCTCTGCATACAAAATCCCACATTCCCATTCCGGGTGGGATTTTTTTCTTTTTTTTAATCTTTATTTAGAGAGAGTGTGTGAACAGGGGAGGAACAGAGAGAGAGAGAGATTGAGAAAACCCCACTCAGGCTCCAAGTTGTCAGCACAGAGCAGCACTAGGGCTCAAACTCAGGAACTGTGAGATCATGACCTGAGCAGTCAAGAGTTGGTTGCTTACCTGACTGAGCCACCCGGGGGGCATCCTAGGATTATGTTCTTTCTCCTAAAGAAAGCTTTACCTTCTGAAAGAATGCATCGTTGCTGTGCGTGCATTAAGGAAACTTCTTGAAGAAACTTCTCTGTGCTTGTACAGTAAACCCCACGTGTGGGTTGGCTCCCTCTTTTCAAACTTGGGAAAGTGCAAACATAACCCAAGGGACACCTGCCTGATTGGGTCAGCGAGCAACGGGACTTTGCCAGTGTGCGAACTTAGCTATACACTGTCCCTCCCAATAAAACTCTGTCCTTAGAAGATACGTCTTTATTCACTACTTAGGGTTTAAAGGAAACCAAAGGAAAAGCAGAAATCAAAAACAGACATAAGTATCTGCTGACCCAAGAACATAGGAGAGGAAGCATTGATTATTCATTTTCCCACCTTCAGACAATAATATCTAATGATTTTTGAACATGAGCAGCCAATACAGTATGTATCACTCAGGCGGGAGGGAATACCGACTCCGAGCCCGGTCCTGAACTACAATCAGTTAGTGGTGCAGACCTCACGTTTTCCTTCACCGCAGGTGGCTTCTCTGTTTCTGAGTTCCCGGAAGGCCATCATGCCTGCATCTCACTCTATAATACAGTTGTCTGCACAGTGGCCTGATCCTTCGTGGAATTATCGTGCTAAAACAAACCCACTGTGAATTCCATTGATGCGAAATGTCCCAAACAGATAGATCTGGACACAGAGGACATAGAAAGCAGAGTTGTGGTGTCCAGGGGCTGATGAAGGTCGGGAAATACAGAGCATCTGGTTAATGGCCACCGTGTGTCCTTTGGGGCCGCTAACAACATTCTGGGGCCGGACAGTAGTGATGTTGCACGCTCTTGTGAACACACTCAGTGCCGCTGAATTCTATGCTTTCACCCATTAATTTTATGTAAATTTTGCTTCAGTTACACAAGCATTCACTTCCATGTCATCAGTTCTGAGCAGCCAGTGCGTGCAAGACAGACTTAAAACTCCGGAATGTACCGAAGGTGCTCAAGACCTCATACCTCTGCAAGCCCTCTGTGTGCTGAGTCGGTCCCAGAACATACCGGAAATTTAGCGAGATTCATGATGACGACCAGGAAAAGGAAGTAGGTTGGGGGGAGGCTGGGGCTGCTCCTCGTGACCGCAGGAAGTGACCATCTGGGCATTGCAGAGAGACAGGTGTCTCAGACCGGGGAGTTACGGAATCTGAAATGCAAGCGACAGGGCACACTATGGGGTCAGAGTTTGAGAGAGCCACGTAAGCACCTCTGGGACAGCAAATTTCACAGAAGGCTTCCCCGGGAAGGTCATACACTTGCCGAGCCTTGAAGGGTGGGCAGGAGCTCTCAGCGGCAACAAACAGGGGAAGGGGGTCTTTCCGTCTGATGAACAGGAGACAGTAACAAACTGCAAGTGCAGGCACGTACCTCACAGTTGACGCAAGGATTTGCATCGCTTGCAAATGGCCAAGCAATGGACCCCGAGAGACCAACATGCACGCGTGTGCATGCTCATGTCCTCCATAGGACAGTCGTTTCTGCTGTGTGTGTTTGTTACTTGAATGAACACACATGAGCATTGGCTCAGGTCCACGTTGGCTGCTGTGACTGGGGGCTCTCTCTCCCCCAGGGAGCCGAGCATTCCAGATCCCCCTCTACCCCATCCTTAAAACAGAGGTGTAGACGGGCACAATGCTCATTGCAAACCATGTGCACGTACGTCCATTGCTCCCTCCCCAAATACTATATGAAGAGTGAGTGATTGAAATACGTCTCTGGATTGGGGTCCCTGGGTATCCAGTCCCTCCCTTTTCTTACATGCATTGCGCTTGGTCAAGGCGTCTGAGCCATTTCCACTGACATGTGGACATTCAATTTTACGTCTGAGCCTATGCGTTCCAAGGGTGTGTTTTGCATAATGTCGTTGATTGGGGAAAGCCTCTGTTCTGCTATGTTAGGGTTTAGTGCCAGGTTCCTCTGCTCCATCAGATCTGTCTCGGGGTAGAGGTCACGAACGTGGCTCGGACCCAAGCTCCAAAAGCAATCTTAAGGCGGAGATGGGAGATCTCTGTCGCCGGTCAGTTCAGATCTGGTATCTCCCCACTTTGGGAAATGTGCCTGGGAGTTTTGCAGGGAATATAGTGTTTCAAATACAAAATAAGAGGCATTCTCCAAAGCCATGTGTGTAAAAAGACTGATGCATTTTATTTACAACGTTGAATGCTTACCTAAGTGTCGGACGGAGCAGTGTTTTTACTGGTTGTGTCTAGAAAGTATAAACCAGGACTTGGAAGTGTATCTCACTGGTGAAATTCAAAGGCTCCTACTTGACTCCTAGGACTGGATTCCACAGGAAAACGGGCTTGACAATCAGAAGTTCTTGCTACTTCTATCAAAACTTCGATTGCCCTCTGGAAATGACTGTTGGGCACTGACACCACAGCCATGGTAAGGTGTTTGCGACCCTCATGATTGATGCAAATCATCTCATCCTAGCAAACGGCCAAACATAAAGTCATTCATTTTCAGCTTCTCATGAGTTAACCAAACTCTGTATTCATGCTCAGCCCTTGGCGAAGGGGCTAATGAAAAATCATAGTATCCGTGAAGACAAGAGCAATGAATCTGGTAAACTAGAAAGCCACATTGGGCAGCCACTGGAAAATGCACATATTTGAATGACCTGTTCCTGACTGAGTATTTCACGTTTCACATCATAAAGAACAACCTTTCTTTCTTTAATTTTTTAATGCTTTATTTATTTTTGAGAGAGATAGAGACAGCGTGAGCAGGGGAGGGTCAGAGAGAGAGGTAGGTACAGAATCTGAAGCAGGCTCCAGGCTCTGAGCTGTCAGCACAGAGCCCGACGCGGGGCTCAAACCCATGAACCATGAGATCATGACCTGAGCCAAAGTCAGATGCTTAACCGACTAAGCCACCCAGGCACCCCAAGAACAGCCTTTCTATTCACAGCAGAGGTCGGATAGATGCTTTATTATATTGCATACTTCTTTATAAATGTGTGGAATTTTGAAGTATTCTCCAACTCACATACCACTCTGCTATATCATATTTTTATCAACTATATATGAAATGTCTAATATATTCCATGCATTGTGTGAGTCGCTGTGGATATGAAAACATTTTTTAATGTGTATTTATTTTTGCAAGACAGAGAGGCAGAGTGTGAGCATGGGAAGGGAAGAGAGAGAGGGAGACACAGAATCTGAAGCAGCCTCCAGGCTCCGAGCTGTCAGCACAGAGCCCGACGTGGGGCTCCAACCCATGAACTGTGAGATCATGACCTGAGCCAAAGTCGGACGCTTAATGGACACCCAGGTGCTCCTGAAAACATTTTTTATTAACAAAACACCTGCCTTCAAGGCATTTACTGGCCCTCTCTTTGTCTCCATGTTTTTAATCATTTCTCCTTCAAAATATTAGAATCCTCACACAAACTCTATACTCTATATTAAGTAACTTGAATTTAAATAAAATCTTGAAAGGAAAAAAAATTCAGAATATGAGGAGACACATTCCAACTCCAACATTCTAGAAAAGATAGAACTATGGAGACAGTAAACAGATAGATCGGGGGCCTCCGGGGCCTGGGGGAGCACAGATGGACAGACAGACAAACAGAGAGGATTTTTTCAGCCAGTGGATCTCCTCTCTACGATGCTCTGATGGTAGATGCCTGTTATACATCTGTCCAAACCGACCAAATGCACAGCAAGCATGAATCCTGATGCAAACTATTGACCTGGGGTATTATGGGGTGTTGATGCATGTGGGTTTATCCCTGGTTAAAAACAGAAGCGCTGTGAGAATTATAAGCATGTTCCACACTCAGGTCTATGCTCCCCACATGGGGCTCGATCTCACGACCCTGGAATCATGAGCTGAACCACAGTCAGGAGTCAGGTGCTCAATCAACTGAGCCACCCAGGTTCTCCCAAAATGCTGCTTAAAAAAGAATTCAAGGGGCACCTGGGTGGCTCAGTCAGTTAAGCGTCCGACTTCAGCTCAGGTCATGATCTCACAGTTTGTGGGTTCGAGCCCCACGCCGGGCTCTGTGCTGACAGCTCAGAGCCTGGAGCTGCCTCAGATTCTGTGTCTCCCTCTGTCTCTTCCTTCCCCAACTCACACTCTGTCTCTCTCTCTCTCAAAAATAAATAAATAATAATAATAAACTTAAGTCTTAGACACACACACATAAGAGGAAGGTTTTAGTTTTGAGAAATCTGGAATTTTACTTGGACAATA
Organism: Crocuta crocuta; assembly: GCF_008692635.1. Lineage (NCBI taxonomy): Eukaryota > Metazoa > Chordata > Mammalia > Carnivora > Hyaenidae > Crocuta > Crocuta crocuta. Next base: position 2,157,531 of record NW_027528610.1, on the reverse strand, counting down.
GCACAGAAGGAAGGTAATGTAAGAACGTAGGAGCCAAGAGCCCTTTCTGCTCATTCACTGCTGCACACCCAGTATCCGTAACAGAAGGAGGTACTCAGTGTTACCTGCCAATTATTATCTCCACGAGAGAGAGAGAGAGAGAGAGGAGAATGTTCTGCCCTGTACCTGCCGCGATGAAGATTCAGCCCCAGTATCAGCTCTCGGTCAGAAAGTTCTGGATCCTCCCCAGCTAGTGAGCGTTAACTTGAACTTCCATCCTGGTGGGCAGGGCGTTTACAGATGTGCTTTACTCATCCTTGCCATCTGTCTTCTCAACAAACTCAGAAGAGGAGTCCCAAATAATAACACACGACAGTAGCCATTCACCTGTCTAAGCCACATCCTGATACTTTACTTGCTTTTTGTTTTGCTTTGCTTTGCTTTGCTTTGCTTTGTTTTGTTTTGTTTTGTTTTGTTATCCAACCAACACTGTTAAGCTTTAGAGACCCGAGAAATGGGTTGCCCCGGAGCCGGAGTCTGGAGGTTGAGAATACGGTGTTCCTCCTTCCTTACGTGGGGTCCTCCAGGCAAACCCAGCTTCAGGTGATGTTTGTGAGCTCAAAGAACATTCTGGCTAGAAGGCTCAAAGCCATGCCCTGCAAACAGCACAAAACTTGACTAGGACCTGTGCTCTCAACATCTTCAAACCGTTAATTACTGAGGTGGAAAGGTTGAAAACAAACAGAGGAAAGGGATTTGCACATGAAGTTAGAGAGATCTTTGTGCCACAGCAAATTATGCACATTCACAGTAGTTTCCCATTTACACGGAGGCGAACAAGTACCTCCAGGAATGGATCCACCGGACGGAATTGAGTCTCACACCGTGGTGACCAAACACGTCAGACTTACCGACCGCCGTCGCACTCAAGGCTGTGTTCTAATAACCTGCCCAGGAAGCCCAGATGCTAAACTCCTTTCACATTGAAATGAACTGATTACCATTTATATTTGAACAGGTTAGTGTAATTTGGGATCCATTTAAAAAAATGTTTGCGCACGATTCGCAAAACCAAAATTTAAATTTGTTGGAAGATTGGTGTTGACTCAGACGGAGCCACAGAGCTTCGGGTCACAAAGCGCACAACACAACCCATGCAGATGAGGTCTGGGTGTCACGGGACCACCCCAGTCCCCGCCACGGCCACGACTCACCTCCGGGACTCCCAGTGAAAAGCCCCCATTGACAGTTTCAGTTTCCAATCTCCCGGCTGAGATGAAAATGATTTCCCACCACAAATTGCCTGCCGCAGAAATGAATGGCTTTTCAGGCGAGCGCGTTAACATTCCCACCTGAAGATCTGCCTCTAAAAGGTTATATTTTTCCTCTTCGCTTTAAAGCTTAAAATACCCAATTGAGCAGAGAGTGGGTTTGAATTATGCAGCGGCGGGGAATGTGGAAATGAGCTCGTGGTAAACAATCTCCTGGGTTTCATACTTTCTGCCACCTTTTGGGGGATGAGGCGAACCTCTTCCTCCAAGCGAGGCACCCAGGAAGCATTCCTTTCTACCTGCCGAGGAGGTTCGGGCCGGTGCCCACATTCAAGTTTAATTCCAATCAATACTGACAGAAATGGGGAATGACTCCAAGTCTTCATTGTCCATTCATGAGCTTCTTTTTGCTTCTGTTTTTGTTTAGGTTTCGCTGGATATGGGCACATTCTCAAAACTCTTACTAGTTGTGGAATATATAACATACTCCAAAAATTTACCCAGGCCTAATGATATTTCTGTCCAAAATGTGTCTTTATGTATAAAATTCCCTTTTTTAAGTCATATTGGATGACAGTGGACCCTACTGACAGGGTCTTAACCTCGTTATGTGTGTGAAAGACCCTATTTCCAAATGAAATCGCATTCACATGGACTGCGGCTAAGGACGTTAGGACATCACATATCTTTTTGGGGGGAACATGATTCAACCCACAACACCAACCCCAAAATTAGCATATGTTGTAATATGCCTTCCATTAATTATCCTTCCTTCATATAATATTTATTTAATATGTATAAATATATTTTAATAAGACATAAAATATCTATTTTGTATATAAATATATATATTTCAAGTGCACACAATATATATTTTATATAAATATATAAAAATTAATATATTAAATATATGTTAATTATATAAATATGCATTTTAATTATATATAATATGTATAGCTATTTAACATATGAATTATATATGCATATATATCAATTGGGGGCCTCTGGGGTTTGTGGGCAGTCTATATATATATATGTATATAATTATGTATTATAAATCTGCAAATGGACAAACTCAGATATAATAACCTAACACATAAATGGCCTCTAACAATATCCATCGACGTGGTTAGATGTTGGGAAAAAACGTTAAGGAGACCAATACTCACTGACTGGGTGGTTCAGTCGGTTAAGCTTCTGCCTCTTGATTTTGGCTCAGGTCATGATCTCACAGTTCACAACTTGGAGCCCCTCATCTGGCTCAGAGCTCACAGCATGGACCCTGCTTGGGATTCTCTCTCTCACTCTCGTCTGGCCCTCCACCCCTCTCAAAACAAGCAAACATAAACTCGTTAATATTTGTTCTTTCCGCATGGTGTTTGTTTTGTGAGTTTGCATTTGGGGTAATTTTGAGAGTTAACCGAAGAAAGCCATACACGCGGTGAACAACGCTGGTTTATAGACAAGATCATAACATGAAACGCTAAGGGATTTACCTGGCGATTTATCCTGTCCGTGGCTTGGATTCCTCACTAGACCAAGGAGTGCTCCCTCCTACAAATTTTAGTAGAACACCAGGGGCTGTACAACCTTCAATTCAAGGTCTATGAGAAGCCCACCCTGCGTGTTTCCACCTCTGTGACCTGGTAACAGCCACGGACTTGGAGAAGTCTAACTTCTACCCTGCGCGGATGCCTTTCAGACTTCAGATGCATCTGTAATCCACATGTGTAAACAAGCTGGGGGGGGGTGCCCACCTTCTTAGACACATGACGTAGATCTTTAATATGTCTTCCTTTCCTGCTATTTAAAGGCTTCATTTTTTGAGCATGCATTTAACTTAAAACCACAGTGAGAAGTTGTAATTTTGGGCAAGTAGAACTCGGATGTGCCTGTTCACTCAACCCAATCGACATGACCTCACCCTCGAGTCTCAGCCTCAGGATAGCGAAGGCACAACGTTCCGGACTTCTTCTTTTGCAGGAGGGAGCCCCTCGCTGTCACGGAGCGTCTACTTTGGAAGTTGGCAGATGGCCTCTAAAATTGCATTTCCTATAATACACTTTCCAGAGGCAGTGGCGAAGCCAGTGCCTTTGACGGCTTGCATGGCTAAACCAAATCTCTCCAGTCGTGTGGGCCTTGGCGATAAATGGCTCCCGTAAAGCCCACTGTCACGCCGGCCGTCCTGGCTGGAAACCGATGTGCTGTAAAATCGCACCGCTCAGTATCCTCACGTCCCAACGGGGTGTGCTAATGGTCTGTCCCTCTTGCATGTCCCGAGCGGTTTGGATCATTAAATAGCCAAGCCGGAAGAGAGCCACTCACAGCTCAAAAGCTGTCACCCACACAAGCAATATTACCTCTCCGTATATTTTCTGCACCGTCCATATTTTCGTTCTGTCTACTGTAAACAAAGCTCATGCGACACAATGCTGGGTGCTGGGTGCAGGCGCTCATGTGTCTTTCTTTCCAGGAGAGACATCGTGGTGCCGTAGCTGAGACCCTGTGCGTCATGGACTGAAGTCCTGTGTGTCTCGATGAGGAAACTGGACTCCACACACCTTGCCCCCGAAGGATTCCATCTCAGCCTCCGTCTACGAGACACCAGAAAATGATGTGCAGAAACACCCAGAGCAAGAATTCTACCACGTATCGACCCAAACGCAACGTCAGTACCCACATTCAAACCAACGCTTCATTTTTAAATAACACCGTAAAATAGTGCTGAAGTCCAGGGTGCTATGGTGTTCAGTACACCTCCAAAGCCCAGCTGTAGAGTTTTGGCATCTTGTATTTTCATTCCGGGACATTCGGCAAATACACAGGCATGTGTATACCGCACCTTCAACACACGTCTTGTTTTTACAGTGATGTTCATACGCCCTACAATCATCGTGCACACACACTGCTTCCGTCTCACACACCTGTGTACCTTGAAGACGTTTCCAGCAGCGCATATGTCGGCACCACATTCTCATCCTACCTGTGCACCGTGCAATCAACTACTTCCTAGAGGATGTAAGCCCATTGTATTGACCGTATCACACGGCACTTGTGAGTTCTCCATGTCCTACGACCTGTATCCAAATCTTTCCCAAATAATTCCCAGGCATTATCAACCCAGTGGGTTCAACACAACTGATCTTTTCTTTCTTTCTTTTTTTTTTTTTTTGACATTTATTTATTTTTGAGAGACAGAGCATGAGCAGGGGAGGGGCAGAGAGATTGGGAGACACAATCTGAAGCAGGCTCCAGGCTCCGAGCTGTTAGCACAGAGCCCGACGCGGGGCTCGAACTCAAGAACCGTGAGATCGTGAGCTGAGCCAAAGTCAGATACTCATCTGACTGAGCCACTCGGGCGCCCCCCAACTAATCTTTTCTATTTCAATTAAGATCAAAGCCATCTCGACCCCATTAGAGGCTTCCGGGCTATGCGTGACTTACTGAAATCAGCTCTGTCTTCATGCTGCGTTATTTACCAAAAGGTCTGCGTAAATATATATGAAAAGAAGATATGCTGAGGTCCTTACCCCCAGGGCTTCAGAATGTGACCTGACTCGGAAATAGGGCCATTGAGGGTGGAACGTAGGCTAAGGTCATACCAGAGTATGGTGCTTACTAACCCCATATGACCCGTGACCTTATGGGAAGAGGAGATTAGAGCACCTCGATTGTGGTACTTTGTTATGGCCCAGCGCTGGGAAACTAGTTCACCCCTAAAACCCGCTTATCCACCCCCTTCTTCCTCTCTCAGGCAATGCCAAACCTCAGAGAGCCAGAGCACAATCTTCCAGACAGCAATTCCCGCCACCAATAAATATTATGTCCCGAAATACAGGTCACCGTGCATTTCCCCTGCTTGAGTCATTTAAGCAATTGCACGTTTCCCAGTGAGATTACATCTACGGCCTTATGTATCATGCATTGATTGATGGATGTTTGATTGATGGATTGATTGAGGGGAGGGTCCATGAAGGGCTTCCTCGGTACCAGGAATTGCATATGAGAACCAGCCACCAAGTCCCTGCCTCTCTCACCTCCGGAAATCTCCCTGAATCTCACTGCGGAACATGAACTCCTAATTTGCTGCTGCTTCCTTGACATTCTCAGTCTCCAAAACTTATGTGAAGTCGCACATCGTCTTCTCTCAGGGACAGGAAAAAGGCTCTGGTGCTACCTCATTACTGTTCAGAGCTACCATGAGGGAGTCCCTCGTGTTTATTATTTTTTAATGTTTATTTATTTTTGAGAGAGAGAAAAACAGAGCATGAGCTGAGGAAGGGCAGAGAGAGAGGGAGACACAGAATCCGAAGCAGCTCCAGGCTCCGAGCTGTCAGCACAGAGCCCGATGCCGGGCTCGAACTCAGGAACCATGAGATCTTGACCTGAGCCGAAGTCGGATTCTTAACCAGCTGAGCCACCCAGGTGCCCCATGTCTCATTTTAGACATTGTGTTTTGGTTTTTTTTAAATAGTGAAGCAAAAATTTAGACACAATTAAGAGCCAGGGAAGAGAGACACAAGAATATTTGTAACTGTGGCTTATGCCCCTAAATCCTTTTATGCACGAAGGTCCACAGCCCTGGACAGCAGAGGTCCCTGACCTGGGGCTCAGGCCGCCAAGGGTCTCCTGTATGACAAACACAAGTCACCACAGTAAACACATGGAGTTAATAAGGGACACATGGGCACCCCGTGACGTGAGATCTAAGTCTCCCCTCTGGCAGAGAATAAATGCAGCCTGAACTCTCTGCTCCCACAGCTAACACCTTCTGTGTGCCCAGAAACTTCCCCAAGAATTGACCTATGTTCCTGAACGCAAAGGTGACTTGTGCTAATGTCCCCAAGGCCTGTGGGTTACAGCCTCGTTCTTGCTGAAGCAGACGTGCTTTGAGTGTGGACAGATTCGAGCTGCAGAGTTGCTTCCGTGAGTGAAAAAATTGCGTTAATTCCTCAAACGCTTCCTCCGAGAGGGAATGAGCACGTGCGAGCCATGGCGAGGAGCGGCTTTTCCACTGGGAGACGGCTGCCCCGCAAATGTAGTTGCCTCGATTTTACCTCCTAGGCTGACGCTGACAACATTTACTCTCTGGCTCTTTGCAGAAAAAGCTTGCCCGGCCCTGGTGCAAAAGGTTGTGGAGTCAGAGCCTTCATTGCCAGCAAACTGTGGTTCCGGATGTTGCCACTGATTCACGGGGTGGTCACGAAGGCCGGCCGGAGAGGCTACCGGCAAGCATGTTACAGTAACCATAAAACAACGGTTTAACAATCGTATGTATGTAGTTCTATATGTATTACATGGAAAATACTTATGTATCTGCACCCAGTGCTATACATATAAAATGATCTCAATATTTAAAAGTTTATATATCTAAGGTTTGGTACAAATATGCATCATGCATATGCATAAGGATACATGTATGTATATGTGCATAATAGTGCATATATGTATTTGCATAATGATACAGGTATGTATATATGCATAACGGTGCAGATGGTGTGTATATGCATAATGATGCGCGTGTGTCTTTGCATAATAATGTGTATGCATAATAACAGATGCACATATGCATAATACATATATCAATCTAACTATATGCAGTGATTTGTTTAATACTGTTTACTACTATATATACTATATATTTAGAGTATATGTTATATAGACATAATATATAAAATAATATGTTATAATAGATACGCATAATATATATCAATATACAATGTATGCATTGAATATACTACTAATATGCATATACATGTACCTCTGTACACTAGATTGGGATTTGGATTATTATTCCTTATTTTAGCCACCAGCAGAAGGTTAAATGGTAGGTTAAATTTCATTTTGAAAACATAGATTGAAACTCACAAATTTACTTAAATAATTCAAGTTACAAGATTTCGTATGTAGGAACTAGAATTTGTGTTATGTCTTTTCCTCTTCATAGATTTTAGTATACTTTAGGAAAAAGCCAATTTTAGAAAATATGAGGCCTATCTTCATAATTTGGTATTTCCTGTGTATTTTAATGTTATAAACTTTTCACACAATCACATTTCATTGTTTAAACCTTCAGAACAGGGTCCAGGGAGGAACGTTTAATTGCTGGGGATCATAACATAAAGGCTGAAAGTCCATAGCCACACAATCCCAACGTCTTTTCCGGGAAATATGCTCGTTTCTTAGCAGAATGTGATTTTCAAAATAAACTTGTCATGGTCTTTTTTCGGAATAAAACTTACCGGGCGGGTCAAGTCTCAC
>NW_027528610.1:2138246-2149863 GCF_008692635.1 Crocuta crocuta | reverse complement strand
CCAGGCGGGTCAAGTCTCACCTGCTAATAAGCCCACACATTGTGGTCAGTCCTGCCTGTATCTGTGAAGAAATGCCTTGAAATGCATATACCGTGTAAACCATTGTATCTGCCGAAGATAATTTGGGGAGATCATTTTGGGGAGGCCCGGAGCGGAATGTTCTCCCACATCCTGCACCCCCAAACGTGGAACTGGCCTTAGTGCCCAGCATTTCAAGTGTAAGTTGGGGGTGAGGTGAGCATTCCCCTGGTTAGACCTCCGTCACGGCCCTGAGGCCAGTTCCACTGAAGTTAGGGGTGACGGCATCATGAAGGGACGGAACCCCACTAAACTGGACGCTTTAGAGGATGTTAGAAAGGAAACAGACGAGCACATGTTTTAATCATTACAATCACTGGAGTGTGTTCATAGTTATGATGTCGTATTTCACAACTTCCATATTACACAAGTATTTTCTAACATAGAGGATATTGCATAAAATAGATGTTTTGATTAACTAATAGTTGAATTGAATGATCAAATCACTAAAATAATAAAATTAAAGTATTATCGTAAACAAACTATTAATATTAATTTCAGATTAAATGATTAATATAATTTAATAAGTAATAAATGGTGCGTCTGGGTGGCTCAGTCGGTTAAGCATCTGAGTCTTGACTCCGGCTCAGGTCATGATCTCATGGTTTTGTGGGTTCGAGCCCTGCATTGGGCTCTGGGCTGACAGTGTGGAGCCTGCTTGGGACTCCTCTCTCTCTCTCTCTCTCTCTCTCTCTCTCCTCCATCTCTACTCACACTGTTTCTGTCTGTGTCTCTCAAAAAAATTAACTAATAAATAACTGATATTACACAATTAAAATTACTCATACTGATTGAAATATTATTGAGTATTTAAATTAATTCAGGCATGTATTCCTGCCTTTTGGATTTGTGATGCGCTCGCTCCGTCCAATCCAAAGAAAAGCAGTGAAAGTAGTCAAGAGATCTCTAAATAACCAAATAAACACTTCCCCTACTGAATGAAAACCTCTCTCCAATGACGATTTTGTTTATTTGTTTAGATATGTTTATTTGGTTTTGAGAGAGAGGGAGAGAGAGAGACAGCGTGAGCAGGGGAGGGGCAGAGAGAGAGAGAGACACAGAATCCGAAGCAGCTCCAGGCTCTGAGCTGTCAGCACAGAGCCCGACGCGGGCTTTGAACTCAACAAACGGTGAGATCATGACCTGATCCAAAGTCAGACAGTCAACTGACCGAGCCACCAACACGACCCTATTTTTTTTTCTTTAAAAATTTTTGTTATAATTTACTTACCATGTGTAACACCCAGGCTCCAAGCTGTCAGCACAGAGCCCGACACTGAGCTCGAACCAGTGAACCTCTAGATCATGACCTGAGCCAAAGTTGGACGCCTCACCGAATAAGCCACCCAGGCGCCCCTAAGATCTATTTTTTACTGCTTTTTTCAACTTTTACCAATTTCTTTATCTGTCCATATGTCAATACCATTGATATTATTACAGTAACTTGATAATATGTGTTGACACGAGATAAGAAAAGCTTAGTGAACTCTAATAACAGAAAAAGGAGCCAATTACTGTGTAAGTGAACTGGACTGGGTCTATAAGGTACCGCTTTCCCAGAATCCCTTCGGACGGGAAGCAAAGTTAGCCACACATCCTGGGGACAGAGGGAAGACGGGACAACCCATATGAGGTCACGAAAAAGCATGTATTACACGTCCACATCATTGTTCTTACGGTCAAATGAACAATTGTGTGGGGTCCTGCTTCCTACATAGACGGACAGTAGATATATGTGCGTAGAGTGAGAAAAAGCGATAATCATGCCCATTTTTATTGGACGTTGATATGTATGAAGTGAAGGGAAAATAAGATAAAAACAGAGAGGAGTCAAATCATAAGAGACTCTTCAAGACAGAGAATGAATTGATGGAGGGGTGGTGAGTGGAGGGATGGGCCAGATGGGTGACGGGCATTAAGGAGGACCCTTGTGGGGATGAGCACTGGGTGTTGTTAATAAGTAATGAATCACTGGGTTCTACTCCAGAAACCAGCACTGTATTATATATTAAATAGCTTGAGAAAAAAATTAGGGGCACCTGGGCGGCTTAGTCAGTTAGCGGGTTTGGGTTCGAGCCCCGTGTCGGGCTCTGTGCTGAGAGCGCAGAGCCTGGAGCCACATTTGATTCTGTGTCTGTCTCTCTGCTTCTCCCCTGCTCACTCACTCTCTCTGAAAAGTAAACAAACATTAAAAAAAAAATTTTAAGTCATAGCCCTTCCTATACGTAATGATACAAATTGCTAAATCCAACACTTCCATCCATTTTTCAGCCGTAGCATCTTATAGAAACAGGCAGTGGGTACATTTAGCTAATCAAAATGTAGGACGGCAGGAATAAAGTCCAGCCTGTGGAATCTGAAAATCACACACACACACACACACACACACCTCTCAGAAACGCAGCCTTTGCACCATACGCAGATGTGCAGTATTCATAAGCACTTACGTATATTTCGCTTTTGCTCTACTGCAAAGTTAACCACACTTACACTGACGGACTCGCTCATGTCTTCAAGACTTCCACATAGTATAAACCCAACCACATTGTGGATTCTCTCCAGGAAATATATTTTGGTCCATAAAATGTTTACTTGGCTGTTGTGTTTCTCTCCCCGCTTCCCAACGAAATTGCCTATGTAATTAGTTCGTTAAGAAAGTGCACAGCAAAACATCGCCAAGTTGGGCAATAACCTGATGCAGTTTGTAGCCATGAACTGTCTGGGAATGTGGGAGAGTCCAGTCTCCCTGGCTCTCTGAGCCTCCTGCAAAGCCACCTGCAGACGGAGCCCGTCAGTCGTAACAATCGGACAATATCGAAACCCTCCTCTTAAATGACAACCGTGTAATAAGAAAGAAGATACTCACAGAAAACCATAACGGATGCAACATACCTACGAAGTACAAAATCCGTGCGGATGCTGGAAGTTGATGTAGAGCGTCTGGCAGAGTGGAGACCAGAAGAATTATTTTGTAACAACCTGTGGGTTTTACTTAAAAATTTTTTGTTAATGTTTATTTATTTTTGAGAGAGAGAGAACTGGGAGGAGGCAGAGAGAGGAAGACACAGACTCCGAAACAGGCTCCAGGCTCCGAGCTGTCAGCACAGAGCCCGACGCGGGGCTCGAACCCACAAACGGCGAGATCACGACCTGAGCTAAAGTCAGACACTTAACCGACTGAGCCTCCCAGGCGCCCCTGAGTTTTTACTTCTTTTTAATGGCAAGAATGTTTATTACAGAGCAATTACATTGATTACATTTACCAGACATTCTCTGCAAACCTTTGGGCTAGTCGTCTGGGACCTAAGTCTGGGATCTGGTTCCATGTTACACCTTCCCTATCTCTGCAGATGTTTTTTGCAAAATGTCTAAGTTTATCATTTCTGTTCATGCACTTATTTACTGACGTCGATTCATGTATATTTAGTCTTTATGAGACTGGGCTTTTTAGCTCAGTTTGATATCTGAATCGAACCAGCAGCTCATGGGAACAAAATCCATCAGCCTACAGGGCGTCCATCGCCCCACGGCCCCATCAGTTCACACCAGCAGCGACCCTCACCACGTTTTTGCGTGGAAACTCAGAAACTGGAAAAAGCTACCTTGGCTTCTAAAAATGGTTCCCTCTCGCGGTGACCCCGGCAGATGGGACGGCGACTTTCCTCCGAGCGTGTTTCCCTTTTGTTTCCACCGGCTGACCTGGGCCCTTGGGAGGGAACTGCAGATTCTGACATCGGTCCCTGGAGATGGTGAGGAAGAGAGAAAACCGAGAACAGGCAACTCCCTGTCTATGTTGCAGTTCCGCCCGTGGGATGAGTCCGAGGTCACATTGTTCCCGGAGGTCTGCTCACGTGGACCCCCTGCTCACGCTGCCCCCTGCTCACACTGACCCTCCCCTGCTCACGCGGACCCTCCCCTGCTCACACTCACCTTCCCCTGCTCACGCGGACCCTCCCCTGCTCACGCGGACCCTCCCCTGCTCACGCGGACCCTCCCTGCTCACACTCACCTTCCCCTGCTCACACAGACCCTCCCCTCGTCGTGCTGACACTCCCCTGCTCACACTGACCCTCCCCTGGTCACGTTGACACTCCCCTGCTCACGCTGACCTCCCTGCTCACGCTGACACCCCTGCTTATGCTGACCCCCTGCTCACGCTGACCCTCCCTGCTCACGCTGACCCCCTTGCTCACGCTGACCCCCTGATCATGCTGACTGTCCCTGCTCACGCTGACCTCCCCTGTTCACGCTGCCCCCCTACTCACACAGACCCTCCCCTGCTCATGCTGACTCCCTGCTCACGCGGACCCTCCCTGCTCACACCGACCCTCCCCTGCTCACGCTGACCTCCCCTGCTCACATTGACTCTCCCCTGCTCACATGGACCCACCCCTGCTCACGCGGACCCTCCCCTGCTCACGTGACCCCCCTGCTTACACTCACCCTCCCCTGCTCACACAGACCCTCTCCTGCTCACACTGCCCCTCCCCTGCTCACGCTGACCCTCCCCTGCTCACGCTGACCCTCCCTGCTCACGCGGACCCTCCCTGCTCACTCTCACCTTCCCCTGCTCACACAGACCCTCCCCTCGTCATGCTGACACTCCCCTGCTCACACTGACCCCCCTGCTCATGCTGACACTCCCCTGCTCACACTGACCCTCCCCTGCTCACACTCACCTTCCCCTGCTCACACAGACCCTCCCCTGGTCACGCTGACACTCCCCTGCTCACGCTGTCCCCCTTGCTCATGCTAACCCCCTGCTCACGCTGACCGTCCCTGCTCACGCCGACCCCCTGCTCACGCGGACCCTCCCTGCTCACACCGACCCTCCCCTGCTCACGCGACCCTCCTGCTCACACTGACTCTCCCCTGCTCACATGGACCCACCCTGCTCACACTGACTCTCCCCTGCTCACTCTGTCTCTGACTCTCCCAAAATGAATGAATAAACTGGGGGGAAAAATCTTGTTTTAGCACATTCCCAATGTTGTGCCAACAGCACATTTATCTGGCCCTAAAGTATTTTCATTCCCCCCACTTGGCATCTCCACCAATGGTATCCTTGCCTGGAAACACGTGATACTTTCCATTTTAATCACTACTGCCACCCTCATGGATGGGGTTATTTTTTAACAGATACTGTTCAGTTCAGTGATTTACAACCTGGTTATTACAAATCTGGTTTATCTTAATGTACCTTACAATCTTCTTAATTGTGCTTGGATTTATTTTATTTTATTATAATTTTTTTTTTACAGCAAAGGAGGGGCAGAGAGAGGAGAGAGAGAATCCCAAGCAGGCTCCACACGGTCAGTACAGAGCCTGACGCGGAGCTCGAACTCATGAACCGTGAGATTGTGACCTGAGCCGAAATCAAGAGTCGGCTGCTTAACTGACTGAGAACCGAGATGCCCTGAATTTTATTTTCTTTAATTGCAAGAAACAAATTGCCTAAAACAATCAGATGCATCTTCTCAAAAACGCCGTGCCTTTCCAGAAGAGGAAAAGTAGAATAGTTGCTGGGCGCCTGGCTGGGGTGCTCGCCGGAGCCCACGACCATTGATCTTGGGGTTCTGAGTTCAAGTTCCACATTGGGAACTTAAAAATAAATTAAAAAAAAAAAACAAAAAAACCAAGCAATCCAGGGACTTGCATCATCTCAGGGGCCAAGATAAGAAGCCATAAGCAGGCGATTAAGGACCCTTCTAGTTTTATATGACATTAGCTTTGTGTGTATGACTTTTAATAGTTTATATATAAATTCAGTTCCCTTCCACTTCTTTCCGTAGTTCACATTATCAGAAATTAATGTGCTTTGGGCTGAATGATCATTAACACACAGAATTCCACTGTTTTCAGATGTGCAATAAATTGATGTTCTTATAAACAAAAAACACGTTCCCGCCTTTATCCAGGATTCCTGGAAAACAGGGTCCACGCAGGGCCATGGAGCTCCAGGGCAGAGGTCAGGAACAAGGCAGAGCGCCGGAGACACACCGGGGCTTTGCCCTCCCCTCTTTCCCAAAGACCCACCACCCTCAGGGACGGGCTGCAGGTCAGGCAGCAGGCCAGGGGGCACATCAGGGAGCTCCTATCAGAAATGCCAGTTTTTGAAACTATTTCCCAAAAGCCATTGCTCACATTTCCCAGAAGTGTCATGAGGCTTTCATCCATCATGCCCTCTGTCTGACCCCATGAAAAGCCTGCAGGAATTTTTCCCATTTTTATTTTCTAGCCTAGGCTCCTCTGTAATATTTGTTTTCAGCAAAAATGCAACATCTTGTCAAAACACTGGTGGAACAAAACCACTTAGACATGTATTACTTAAAGTTATTTCACTATTAGATATGAATTCCTTTTTCTATGCCGTCTACTGACCACAGCCCATTTCTAACTTTTTTTAAATTTTTTTAATGTTTATTTTTGAGAGAGAGATAATGAGCAGGGGAGGGGCAGAGAGAGAGAATCCCGAGCAGACTCCACACTGTCAGCACAGACCCCGACAAGGGGCTCAAACTCTTGAGCCTCCAGATCATGATCTGAGCTGAAGTCGGACGCTCAACCGACTGAGCCACCCGGGCGCCCCCCAGCCCATTCCTAATTTTTAACTCCGGTTGAGTGACTTCACATCCTTCTTGGTAACATGGTCAACCTGTAAAACTATCGACTACAAACTTTTGTCCAAGTAGGGAACCCTTGCACGGCTCATGTTATACAACCCATTTCCTGAGATAGTATGTTTCTTGTGACCCCAGTGCAAACAGGAGTCACTAAAGGGTGATGGAACTCCCACCTTAAAGCAGTCTGCAGGCTGGAGATACAGATTTGCAGCATATTTCCCCGAGTACTACCTTCACCTTAATGTAGAGCTTTTGAGGGGCCCTGGGCTTGAGTGCTTTTTCCCTCAGTGACTGAAATTATAATTAGGGTCTTCGCGGTTAAGCTGAACATTATTTAGGACGCGGCTACGAACTTCCCAAGCACAGAGGGGTCTGGTGTCTGTTTTTCTGTCACGTTGAAAACGTATGATTTCATTGCATTGTAATTGCCGGCATTTACTCGTACGTATTTTTTGCGGTTGGTTAGGAATATGCCGGGGTCCCCTTTGGTTTAATGCATTAAGCAACAACTAATGATAACTGTCGCACGCATCTCTCTTCATACTATTTCTTCCAGATAGAAGTGGTGAAGAGAAATATCCAGTATTTCCCTTTATCTGTCTTCACGACTCTAACTGCAAGCTAATCGCCCTTCATTCTTTCTGCGTTTGGGAAGAACTTTTTACCGAACAAAAGATCATGAAATAGGCATGGATCCCCGATACTTCTGAACGGTCAATTCTGCTCTTTTGGGGGGGTGGGGAGCCTGTGTTCATACCAATTTATGCCAGAAGTCTGCCTTTCTGTCCCATTTTTCAGAGGGTAAAGTTGAAGACAATTTTCCACAGGGACACCCAGATGCGTTGACATCTCAATTCAGAAATTCAAAACTTAGCGGGACGCCTGGGTGGCTCACTTGGTTAAGCGTCCGACTCTTGATTTCCACTCGGGTCACGATCTCGTGGTCTGTGAGTTGCAGCCTCACGTCGGGCTCTGTGCTGACAGCTCGGAGCCTGGAGCTGCTTCTGATTCTGTGACTCGCTCTCTCTCTGCCCCTCCCCCCAGTCCCTTCCTTTCTCTCCCTAAAATAAAATTTAAAAAAAAAATTTGCAACTTGGCAAGAACACTGTGAGTCTCCATCCAAATCTGAGGTAGAGCACACACCTCAAACTTCCTGCATAGGACACACTGTTTTCACTCTGTGGTTTCTGCAAAGTAATTCACGTAACAATTAATTTAACTACACGTGTATGTATAATATATATAGTATACTACATGTATATGTAGTATATACATATAAACTATATACACATATATATACTACGTATATATATGCAATGTATATATTGTTCAAACATATGGAATATTTTCTATGTGTCTGTTATACTCACACATGATACTATGTATACACATTATACATATTTAACTATTAACCGTGCAGTGTAAAATATTCCACTGTCGTCTCACACCAGCTCAGAATAAAATACTCCACTGTCGTCTCACACCAGCTCAGAATAAAGGTCTCTTTCCTACTTTAGACCCGAATCCCATTCTCACGTCAAATGTTAAGATACGCTCTTGAGTCACTTCCCTGAATTCAGGCTAAACTGTGACTGTCTCCCATTTGCAAAAGGTTTGCCTCCTGGCTGGGACTTCCACAAAAACCTAGGGTCCTTCAAGGTGACTCATCTTCAAAGCTACGATTCCCCGACCTGCGGCTTCTTCATTCATCTTCATTTCATTCCTAAAAAGGAAATTGTTCAGATGCAAACTTTTCAGACTTTTTTTTCCAGAACGCACGGCCCATGCTGTCTTTTCAGGATGTCCTGTGCGTGGCTTCCCATACTCTGCAGCCTGCGAAGGGCGGCTCCTGTCACTCAGCTTCATACGCCTGAGACGCATCGTCCTGGGCGTGTGGCCCCAGGACTTTGTCACGGAGCTCCCTTGCCTTGTGTGAATACATCACTTTGTAGTGTGGTTCAGAATACCCCATGTCTAAATATGTAATAACAAACTATTTTTTAAAAAATGCTTCAGGGGTGGAGGGGCGCCTGGGTGGCTCGGCTGGTTAAGCGTCCGGCTTCAACTCAGGTCATGATCTCAAAGTTTGTGGGTTCAAGCCCCATGTCGGGCTCTGTGCTGACAGCTCAGAGTCTAGACCCTGCTTCTGATTCTGTGTCTCCCTCTCTCTCTCTGCCCCTCCCCTGCTTGTGCTTTGTCTCCTTCTCTCTAAAGAAACAAACATGCTTTTAAAAAAAAATTAGAAGGCTTTCTGGATGATACCAGGCTGGCCTTCTGGATAGAACATGTTGACTCTTGATTTCAGGGTCGTGAGTCTGAGCCCCATGTCGGGTATAGGGGTTACTTAAGCATAAAATCTTAAAGACAAAAATGAAATAAAAATAAAATGTTAAAGAAAGAGAGAAAGAATGAAAGAAGAAAAAGAGAGTGAACAGAAAAGACATGCCTCTAGCCAGAAGAGGCTTTATTTAATACAGAAAACAATAGAAGCAGGATGGTAATTATCAACATTTTACTGAATTATTCTTTTCAAAATGTGTTCTACCCTCTCAATATTGGACAGGATGGAGAATATATGAATATCCCCAAGAAAAGTACATTTCTTCTTAATGTTCAAGTGAAATAATACATCCTACATGAGTAGCTTTGTTAAATATTTAGTAGGCTTGGGCGCCTGGGGGGCTCAGTTGGTTGAGTGTCTGACTCTTGGTTTCAGCTCAGGTCACGATCTCACGGTTCATGGGATCGAGCCCTGCGTCAGGCTCTGTGCTGACAGTGTGGAGCCTGCTTGGGATTTTCTCTCTCTCTCTCTCTCTCTCTCTCTCTCTCCTGTCTGTCTCCCTCTCTGCCGCTCCCTGCCCCTCTCTCTGTCAAAATAAATAAATATTGAAAAAATATTTAATAGACTATAGAAGCAAGAATAATGACTATACCATAGATATTAAACATATACAATATATATATTATACACATTATTCTATATGTGCTATACATATTGTATATAGTAGTGTATTCGTATGTATAGTAGTATAATATAAAACAATTATATACAATATGTGATGATATATATACCATAATTTAATTATTATGCATCACACTACTATGTATGTACTATGTCAGATACATATACTAACAATTCTTTAAGCAAAGAATGTAAAATATAGTACATATATTACTATGTTATATTCTATATATGTAACATATTAGTATGTTACATTGTATATAGTGCAATGTAAAAATAGTACATAAAGTAATGTACTCTCTCTCTATATATATACACTATATGTATATCAGATATATATATACACACTAACAATTCTTTAAGTACCTGCTTAAGGTAAAAACAATACATAAAGTACTGTACTTTATATACACTATATATAAATATACACACTGTATATTTATCATATTATATATACACATTATATATCATATATATACTCACTAAGAATTCTTTAAGTACCTGCTAAATGTAAAAACAATATATAAAGTACTGTAGTTTATATACACTATATATATATACACACACTGTTTTATATACACTATATATATATATACACACACTGTGTATATACTATATATCATATATATACTCACTAACAATTCTTTAAGCACTTGCTGATAAAAATAGCATATAAAGTAGTGTAACACATATACACTGTATATACTGTAGGTATATGCACTATATACATATCAGATATATACATAAACAATCCTTCCAAACATTTGCTGAATCAATGTCAGCTAGCCTCATTCTCTTAGACTTCCTGTGGCAGTGATGTTTCTATGTCTCGTTTGTAGAAAATACGCCATCTTAAATCTTAAAACATTTTTGACAGCTATCAGAGCTTTTAGGGGAACACTTAAAAATCACAGAACTATTTCAGCGGTGTTCCATCTTCTCTGTTCTTGTTAGTAACTGGTTGGAATGAGCATCCATATACCCCATGGCAGACTTTAACCCCAAGGTCAGTCCAAGACCTCTGCAAATCTATGGAAAATGTCACGCTTTCAGGAGACCAATTGGGTTCAGAAAAGTTCAGCCATAGCTAAATAGAAACTGTATGGCTCACTACAGCTTAAATTAGACACAGAAATGGGGCTGAAGTGTTTTCTGGACATCGGAGCTGTTTAAACCTCTCAAAGTATTTGCAGATCATGGATCTGATGAGGGGGTTATATCCAGAACGTATTAAAAACTCTTACATGTCAGCAATGAAAAGACAAATCACCCCATTGAAAATGGAAAACAAAGCCCACGCCTAAATCCTGGAATATGCAGAGTACATTCTGTGCAAAACTTCTTTTATTTTCCTCTTTGCATTCATTTTTATTCAATGAATGGCACTGGTCGGGAATCCATTCTTAACCTCAATGCATAAACATGCACGGCCCCTTATTAGAGAAATTTTATAGACTGTTCACTATGATCAATGTTTGCACCTATAGGTTGAAACATTAGGGGTCAAAAATTGCAAGCTACAGGGCAAACTCCTTATATCGCACGGTGTGTGCTATTCGTTTCCTGGGCTGCCATTACTCAACACGATAGACTACACGGCTTAAATAACCCACATTGGTTTCCTATCGTGCTGGAGCCTGGGAGTCTGAGACGAGGCGGGGCCGAGGCTGGTTCCTCGTGAGGACTCTGTCTTTGGGGTGCAGCCACCATCTTTTCCCAGGACCCCACTGTACCTTAATCCCCTTTTAAAAAGACCCCACCTGCAAATATAGCCGCATCTGGAGGTCTTGGAGGTGAGGACTTTGACACGTGAATTTGGGGGCAGGCTTGCCTCCGTCCACAACCCTCGAGTCATCGTATTCTAGCTTTGGAGCGGCGGTTGACACACATTTTTAGAATTAAGAGATTGGGAAGCAGCAGTGAACAGCAGCAGTGTTTCCTAAGGCCTCACTCT
>NW_027528610.1:2132618-2138081 GCF_008692635.1 Crocuta crocuta | reverse complement strand
TGTTTGCTAAGGCCTCGCTCACACATACACTCAACACACACCGGGCACCAGCCCCACGGGAAGAGGGTCGTAGAGGCGCACCTGCGTCTTCTCTACAGGGGTCGTGTTCACCTGTTGCTATTTCGTTCTGAAGCCCCTCCAGTAAGACTCACCAGCATGCCCTCTCTGTGCCCAGACGGTCNCCGCCCCCCCCCTCCCCAGACTCTTTGTCCAGTAAGGATGCAGTGCTTAGCACCCAGGCCACAGGTTGAATTCCAGGCTTTAGTACAGGCTTGTCTCCTCCGTCTCTGAGCTCCTCACCCCTGCCCTTCCCTCCCCGCAGCCCTCCCTGCACACCAGCCTCCCCATCTCTGAGCTCCTCACTCCCACTCTCCCCTCCCCTCCCCGCAGCCCTCCCTGCACACCAGCCTCCCCATCTCTGAGCTCCTCACCCCTGCCCTTCCCCCCCCGCAGCCCTCCCTGCACCCCAGCCTCTCCATCTCTGAGCTCCTCACCCCTGCCCTTCCCCCCCCGCAGCCCTCCCTGCACCCCAGCCTCTCCATCTCTGAGCTCCTCACCCCTGCCCTTCCCCCCCCGCAGCCCTCCCTGCACCCCAGCCTCTCCATCTCTGAGCTCCTCACCCCTGCCCTTCCCCCCCCGCAGCCCTCCCTGCACCCCAGCCTCTCCATCTCTGAGCTCCTCACCCCTGCCCTTCCCCCCCCGCAGCCCTCCCTGCACCCCAGCCTCTCCATCTCTGAGCTCCTCACCCCTGCCCTTCCCCCCCCGCAGCCCTCCCTGCACCCCAGCCTCTCCATCTCTGAGCTCCTCACCCCTGCCCTTCCCCCCCCGCAGCCCTCCCTGCACCCCAGCCTCTCCATCTCTGAGCTCCTCACCCCTGCCCTTCCCCCCCCGCAGCCCTCCCTGCACACCAGCCTCCCCATCTCTGAGCTCCTCACCCCTGCCCTTCCTNACCCCTGCCCCCCCCCCAGCCCTCCCTGCACACCAGCCTCCCCATCTCCACCCTGGGGGCATCTTCAGGAATTCGAGACATTGCAGTAGCTTAAAGGAACCTGAAAAAAAACAGAGCAAGGCAATGACCCCTCCCGCTTTCAAAGGCCTTGGGGAAGTTTGCTTTCCAGAAAAGGTCACCGGAAAGATCAGGGGGTTCCCTGATCTGCAGTATTTCAGAGACAAGACTTGCCACTTGAGTGACGGCATCGCCTTGGGAAAAAAACCCAAAAAACAAACCTGGCCTCAAGTTTCCAACTTGTTAAGGACGAATGATGACAATAGGCCTGGGTCTGTGACGGGTTTTGTGGGACAGTGAGAGGTGGAGACGGAGAGTCCTGAGAAGCTCTGCAGGGTCACGTAAACGCAGGTGAGTCTTCAAAGAGCCGGGCACATAATGTGGAATTTGATAAACCCTCTCACGGTCTGGAACGCTGACCTACAGTGTGAAATGAAGAACTGACGTATTTCAAATTAATGTAGATATTATTTAAAAATATATGTATATGTGTATATGTATATTTAAGAATATAGATGTATATATGTATGTTATATGTTAATTATATATCATATATTATATTCATATCAATATTACTTTTATAAGTATATGAACAATATATAAATATATAATAAATATATTTATATAATAGACTAAATAATAAAATATATAACATATAAATATATGATAGATTATAGATATATAAACAATATAATATATAATACATACATATTTACATAATAGATTTTATAGATATATAAATACAATATATAACATAAATATTTAAGAAAGAGTATAAAGACACATAAACAATATATAATATATAAATATTTATTGTATAAATTGTATTATATTGTATAAAAATGTTTTTATATATGTATTTACATAAATATGTAATTATATGAAATATCTGATACTATCTGCTTATATATAATATATATTTGGTCTATACATCTATATATCATGTATACTATATTTTATATATATAATTTTCATTCCTTCTGAAATATATTTTTTTTAATGAAATGGGAACTTCTATCTTTAAGGAAAAACCTCACAAAATGCAGCACATTAAACTAAATATTTGAGGTCCTACTTCCCCTTTTATGAAATAACCCACCTAACATAAAGAGTACTTTTTACAAAATGTTTATTTAAATTTGATCAGTACATAGCCTGCCTCAGATCCTGTGTTTGCCCCTCTCTGCCGACACGGGACTCGAACCCACGAACCGCGAGATCATGCCCTGAGCCAGAGTCAGATGCTTGAGCGACCCAGCCACCCAGGCGCCCCTAAAGAGGACCTTTTAACTACAGCATAGTAATAAGGTCGATATTGGGGAACAAAGAAAACTAGTGTATTCTGCATATTTTCGTTTGCTCTTTCACAAACCTCCTTCTGGAGCCAAAAGGCCAAAGAATCACGACACACTCATGATCGCCTCTGGCACGATTTTCTGCAAAGTTCTGGAATGTTCCTCCTGTGCTCTCACAAAGGCGAAAGCGCAGAGGTGACACTAGGTGGGAACCCACGAACCTCCCCAACGGTAGAATAAACACACTCGGCAAAGTGAGTGAGCCCATTAGAAGGACGCGCCTGCATTCCCGAATATGGATTCTGGAAAACTCTGGGCCAGGGAAGTTACCGTCCTTGCACACAGGTTTGGAAGGCCAGGTCTACACTGTAGCTGCGTGGCTCGAAAATCAGTTCAGGTACGTTTGGGCTTTTTGTTTCTTCCCAGAGTCTGTGGGGAGGGGTGTAGGGCGCCATGCACCCCTCCCTCCTTCCTCTTAGATGACCATCTTCCACGTAGTTCAAGTTCAAGTCTTTCCCAAAGCCATCTGCTCACCCTCTGTCGATCTCTGGACCAGGCACCACTTTGAACCAGGAAACACCAAGCCACCCCACTTCTCTTTACAACACTGTTAGGCTCTAAATTACGGTCTCGCGCTGGGGGAGAAAAGAAACTCTCAAGACCTATTTTTAGAGACGTGTATGTTTTTGCCCTTTATTCTGTAAACAGATTGAGTCATATTCATACGTATTCTGATAATCAACCATTCTTGAATTCGTAGGATGACCACGATATGTTTGGAATGGACAATGAAGAAAATAGTTCTGTGAATCTCACACCTCCACAATGAACACCATGATTTCATCCAGCAACAGCCCTCCTGGGAATGGACTCTAAGAAAACCACTGGACCAGATTTACAGTCCCCACATAGACGTATACTTGCTCTTGCCTTGTTTTTAGCAAGATTTAAATAAAGGCAAAGAAGGAAAAGAAAACCAGCTAAATGTGCCACAACAGGGAATAATTAACTATGATTTAATAGTGCAATCATCCAATGAAATAAATGACATGAATTTAAATTTAAATGGACGTATCATGCATTTTGTATGCCTTCAATATAGGATTCACCCCAGATAGTAACTTGTGATGATATTTTCCTTTGCATATATAGTGTTTACATTTGTAAATAATTAAAGTGTTATTAAAATAGCGGAAGTGAATGTTAATGTATTTTAAAAACTCATTTTCCCTTCTTCCCAGCCTTAAAAGATAATACATAAATAAATAATAAAGGCGTTATCTGCCTGCATTACTCCAAACAGTGCAGACATAAATAAAAGTGCTATTGGGGGCCCTTGGGTGGCTCAGTCGGTTAAGCGTCCGACTTCGGCTCAGGTCATGATCTCACGGTTCGTGGGTTCCAGCCCCGCGTCGGGCTCTGTGCTGACAGCTCAGAGCCTGGAGCTGCTTCAGATTCTGTGTTTCCCTCTCTGTCTGCCCCTCCCCAGTTCCCTCTCTGTTGCTCTCTGAAAAGTAAATAAACATTAAAAAACTTTATTTGAAGATGCAAATATAACAAAATGTCAACACCAAGTGAAAGAAATGGAAGGAAAGGAAAGGAAGAAAAGAAAGAAAGAAAGAAAGAAAGAAAGAAAGAAAGAAAGAAAGAAAGAAAGAAAGAAAGAAAGAAAGAAAGAAAAAGAAAGAAGAAAGGAATAGAGAAAGAAAGAAAAGGAATAAAGAAAGAAACTAAGAACGAAAGAAAAAAGAAAGAAAAGGAAAAAAGACAGAAAGAATAAAAAAGAAAGAAGGAAGGAAGGAAGGAAAGAAAAGAAAGAACGAAAGAAAGAACGAAAGAAAGAAAGAACGAACGAACGAAAGAAAGGAAGAAAGAAAGAAAGAAAGAAGAAAGGAAAAGAGAAAGAAAGAAGAGGAAAAAAGAAACAGAATGAAAGAAAAAAAGAAAAGGAAAAAAGAATGAAAGAGAAAGAAAGAATGGAAGAAAGAGAGGGAAAGAAACACACAAACACACACAAAGGAGAGGTGGGTCTTACTGGCCGTGGACGGTCCATTCGGATGGTTGGGGTTTCAGGGGCTGGAAAGCAACTTCACTGAGGCTTACGTACCTTAAACGGGGAGACAGGTGTGTGTAACAGGTGGCTCTCAGGTGTGTGATCATCCACACCTGTTCATCCCTGATGTGCTCTGAGGACCTGCTTGTACCCAAAAGGGAAAGAAAAGAGTTGACCAGACCGTGCTTGCCTCTGGGGACAGCCGAGCACCTCTGCTTCCCTGCGCACACCTATGGATAAGTGTGTCGGAACGCTGGCCCGAACTTCTACCTCGGCCTCTATCAGCCTCCATACTCCAAGCATTTAAAAAATCACCCAATGTCATTTCTCACTGCCATGGAGTATTCCATCGTATAGATAAACCACATCTTCTTGGTCCATTCGTCCGTTGATGGACACTTAGGCTCTTTCCATGGTTTGGCTATTGTTGCGAGTGCTGCTGTGAACATTGGGATCCATGCCCGCCTGTGCATCAGACCCCTGTGTCCCTTGGGTAAATTCCTAGCAGTGCTATTGCTGGGTCCTAGGGGACTTCTAGTGTTAATTTTTTGAGGAACCTCCACACTGTTTTCCAGAGGGGCTGCACCCACTTACATTCCCACCAAAGGTGTAGGAGGGCCCCCATTTCTCCACATCCTCGCCAGCATCTAGAGTTCTCTGATTTGCTGACAAAAACTGAGGACTGATGGATGTGGGGTGGGGGGGGTGGAGATGGGCACGGAGGAGGGCACGTGTGGGGATGAGCACTGGGTGTTATATGGAAACCAAATTGACAATAAACTATTTGTAAACAAAAAAAAAATCACCCGACGTCTCAGAAGCATGCTACCCTTTTCATTACGTTTGACGTTCCCAGGTCGCCCCGAATCTTCTGCCTTAGAATTCCCTGCCACGTACCTATTCAGCCACGCACATGCGGTGCCTGAGTGGAAACGTCCGGCGCTGATGTTTGACCTTTGTTGAAACACAAACTGTTTGCCTATCACACGGTAACAGGGATACGCAAGAAAATAATGAGCCAGGCCGTCACTCTGTCCAGGCAGAAGGAAATTGCCTGGCCAGCGAGGCTTGGAAGAGCCTGACGCTTTTCCGTGACATTCTGAAATCTC
>NW_027528610.1:2116439-2132565 GCF_008692635.1 Crocuta crocuta | reverse complement strand
CTGTTGGGGTGGGGGGTGGGGGGGGGAGACTTCAGCACTTTGAAGAAGTCGGATTTCGGTATCGCCTGAAATCTGGTTCACTCACCTTCGTAGCCCCCTCACGTCTAGGACGTGTCAAATCCGCCAGCAGCCCTGGGTTCTCTTACGGAAGAGAAATGTAGCCAGGACTGGGTTTTAAGGCAGAGCCCGTCTTAAATACAGCGTTTGATCTGTTTGTCTCCCGAAACCCTGCAGAGAACTCTGCCCCCGCGTCTTTCCGAGTGTATTTTCTTTTTTTTTTTAAATGTTTATTTATTCTTGAGAAAGAGAGAGAGACAGAGTGTGATCAGGGGAGGGGCCGAGAGAGAGGGAGACGCAGAATCCCAAGTAGATTCCAAGCCCTGAGCTGTCAGCACAGAGCCCGACGCGGGACTCGAACTCACAAACTGTGAGATGATGACCTGAGCTGAAGTTCAAGGCTTAACTGGCTGAGCCCCCCAGGCGCCCCCTGAGTATATTTTCTACAGTATCCAGGTGGGGTTTCGGGAAGTATCCCACAACTCAACACAAACCCGCTTGTCGCTTGCTGTTGGCAGGGTCGTTCATTAACAAACATGCACTGGAGCTACCCAACCCCTGAGATGACCTAATGAGCACATTTAATGCTCCTGCTTTCTACATGTGAAGGACCCTGAAGTCCTTAATTGGCTCCTGTGACCCTGAGTCGGAGGCATAGTCCTTATAGCCTCTCCTAAAACTCCTAGCAAATTCATGTATCCAACAAATTCATTTTCTTTTTCCCTCCATGGGCGTCCACACTGCCTCCATCCCGTTAACACACATCCACATTCCACCCCTGCCCTGTCTAATCTGCCTGCTCTCACCTGACTCCAGGGTGGACCTACACTTGGTACGTGGGCTGGGTGTGGACAGACTGTCTGAGCTGTATATATCCTACTCACCCCCGGGGGGGCCCTCACTTCTGAACGCCGGGTGCCCCCTGTGGCTCAGCCTCTGCCCGACTCCCTCGGGCTTGCAGCTAGCTCATCGCCTGGCTGGTGGGTTGAGGAAATCCCACCTCGGCGTCACCCTGGCTGGGCCAGCCCCTCGCCCTGGGGCCCCCATGCCCTGGGTCACCTTCCTGCTCAGCACAAGCCGCCATGCCTTGTCCCGGAGAGATTAGCTGGGATTTCAGCGCGAGTCACTGAGCCCGACACGTAGAACCTGCCCACCTTTCTCTAACCCTGTTCTGACCCCCTGGCTGCTCTCGAAAAGGTCTTTTCTGCGTTGAGCCTTCCCCCTTATCTTCCCCATGACCTGAGGGCCCCCCTGGGCCGTCACTCTGTTTCCATTTCCGCAGCCTTCCTCTCCCTCCTTATTCCATAATCCGTGTTTTTAGAAAACACGGTGTTTACTTGACGTCCCTCCTTGCCTCCCTTGCACACAAACTCTGGCGTTTGGGGTCTGCTGAGAGGGAAGAAGCCCTCACCTCTGCTTTCTTACGAGAAGCTTCGGGACGCTCTGCCGAGTGTGCGGAAGGCTCGTCTCCTTTATCTCTTCGGAGGCGCCACTGAGGGGTCCGCAAGCGTTACTTTCTGTTGCCTCTGACCCTTCCTTCCTGCCCGTCCGGTGTGTAGTCAGATGCCCGCAGAGGGATCATGGGGGAAAACTCTGGGATGGGAAGAGACACACACTTACTTCACACCCTTGAGGACTTCCCTCTTGTCCTGCTTCAGATGCTCCCATTTGGTTCCAACGAGGCAAAACTCTACAGGTGCGATCGGGCCGTCCGTGCCAAGACCGTGGCCGCTGCCCTGCCTCCTCGACCTGCTGAAAATTCCTTTCCTTAAAGCGAGTCTCCTTCAAAGCAGTGAGGTGCTTCGGATAAGTCACTGAGTGCGGTCGGAACAGTATGTCCCAGTGAAATACATGTTGTCTCAAAAGTCCCAAGTGGTGGTGCAAATGGGGCACCTCTTCTTTCAACTTAGGAGAAGTGCTATGGCCTGTCTCAGCCAGCAGACCCTGCAAAGCTTCACCCGAGCGGCCGGTCCCTTAATTTTTGTGTGCGATACTCATTCGCTGCTCTTGGTTAACATTTCTCCCCGAGGCTGTCAAGGCAATTGCTCCTTATTGCCCTGTCCGTAGGTCCTTCGAGGATTCCAGGGTCCCCATGAGCCACGTGTGCAACCGCAAAGGAATGAGCAACATCGTGTGAGTATCACCATGATCCAGGAAATCTCCACACCCAGGCCGTCCTCTGCCAAGCCCAAGAGGCTCATTGAATTGGCATTGGTTTAGTTTGCTAGGGCCGCCATAACGCATTACACATCAAGTCACAAGGGGTGACTTGAGCGACCGCCATTTATTTTTCACAGTCCTGGAAGCTAGGAGGCTGAGATCCAGGTGAGGCTGGAGGCTGAGAGTCTGAGATCCAGGCAGGGCTGAGGCTGGGAGGCTGAGATCCAGGCAGGGCCGAGGCTGGTTCTTCCTGAGGCCTCTCTCCTTGGCATGTCCATCTTCCCCCCGTGTCCTCACAGGGTCATCCCTCCGTGCGTGTCTGTATCCTAATCTCTTCTTCTTATAGGATCCCAATCCTATGGGATCACGGCCCACCTGCATGACCTCATTTTATCATAATCACCTCTTCAGAGTCCCCATCTCCAAATTCATTCCCATTCTGAAGTCCTGCGGGTTAAGGGTTCCACAGGTGAGTTTTGAGCGAACACGATTTAGTTCATAACGAGCGTACGTTAAGAACCCCTATCCCTCTATATTGCAAGACCATCTAGAGCGCGTGAGTCTCCATTATTTGCCGGGCACCTCTTGCTGGTTGGTTTACCATTTTGGTGAGAGGAGGAAGCCCAGGTCCTCCCGTCACAATCCTGACTTGAAGGTAAAAAGGCAACATTCAGGTCCTACCAGGTATGAAGTATATCGACGTCCAAATATAGATTCAGAACCAGGAGAAATAGGGACATAGTGGCTTGGAGCTACGTTGTCCGAGGTGACATGGATTTGTGTCACAGCCCCATTTAACGGACCTCCCTTCCCTAAAAAGTCCCCGTTCTCAGGTACGGGAAAAGTGTTCTGAGCCACAGGGGAGTTGTGCTGAGTCAGATGCGTAACTCTTGAAAAGCCTGGTATTTTTTGTTCTTCATGTAAAGTTAACTTTCGTAAATGGTGTTGACTCCCTTTGGGAACCTTTGCCTGTCACCACAGGGCCCTTCTTGGACGACTCCCAATCCGGAAATAATGTAGTTCTGGGTACAGCTGAGGCAGCACGTGCCGCAAGAGAAGTAGCCACTCATCATACCTATTTTTTTTTCTGAAACATTGGACCATAACCCGTGAAGCGCCTCTATTTGGTCCCCCAGGGATGCCGTGACGGATGAACCTTCAACAAAGGCCTCCGTGAGTGAAGCCTACTAATTCCCACACCGGTCCCCTATGCCTGTCCCTCAAAGTCCCACAGACAGGGTGGCTCAAACAAGACATAGTCCTTCCTCCGAGCCTTGCAGGCTGGAGCCGGAGAGCCGGGCGTGGGCAGAGCTGGGTGCTGGTGAGCACGCTCCGCCTGACACGTAGTCTGAGCCACCCCT
Organism: Crocuta crocuta; assembly: GCF_008692635.1. Lineage (NCBI taxonomy): Eukaryota > Metazoa > Chordata > Mammalia > Carnivora > Hyaenidae > Crocuta > Crocuta crocuta. The sequence goes on along the minus strand of NW_027528610.1, from coordinate 2,128,987 downwards.
CTTGGGTGTTGTCACATGGCCTTTCCTTGGGCACCAATCCTATGGAATTAGAACCCTACAGTTATGACCTCACTGAGCTTTCATTACCTCACAAAAGCCCTGTCTCCAAATCCAGTCACGATGGGAACTTAGGGCTTCAAGACCTGAATTTGGGGAGAACACAGGCCCGTTCACAGCACCTTGCATACATATAATAGCACTTTGACAGAAGCTAGATTTGCTTATCAATATTCTTGTCCGCACTCTGATAAGGGAGAGAACGTTGCACCCCACGGGGAGCATCAACAGGTCACACATGCCCAGTCTTCACATCTTCACATCTCACCTTATACGGTATTCAGTCAACACGCCAGACAGAGAAAGGATTGCTCTTGTAGATGCAGCCATAAAAATAAAATGAAATTAATTTGAATAATTGTCTTCCCTGTTTCACTAGTACCTTCAGAATCTCTCTCCATTTCCACACATATTCCCTCCAGATTTGCTGATTTAAAAAAAAATACCAAAATATTGCCTTCATTTGAAGGCATTCTTCTCTCCTCCCTGGATTCATTTAATAGAAATGCCCCCAGGGCCAGCTGGGATCTGACTTTCGAGATAGTTCTGGAGACCTCAGGAAAGGAAAGGGGTGGAGATAGAAAGAGATGACCCTCCCTTGGCAGGTAACATCTCAGGTGAGGTTATGTGTCACGTAACATCTCACCTAAGATAATATGTCAGGTGGGGTAGTATCTCAGGTAAGGTGATATGTCAATGAGGTGATATGTCAGGTGAAGTTATATATCAGATGAGGTGACATGTCAGGTGAGGTGATATGTTTGGTGAGGTACCTGTCAGGTGAGATGACATCCCAGGTGAGGTGGTATCTCAGGTGACATGATGTTCCAGATGAGGTGATATGTCACTTGAGGCAACATCTCCAGAGAGGTAACATCTCGAGTGAGGTAATGTCTTAGGTGAGGTGGTATCTCAGGTGGGATGGTATGTCAGGTGAGGTGATAAGTAAGGTGGGGTGACATGTCAGATGAAGTGATAGGTGAGGTGACATCTCAGTTATGGTGATATGTCAAGTGAGGTGACATCTCAGGTGATTTCAAGTGAGTTGACATGTCAGGTGAGGTGACATGTCAGGTGAGATGACATCTCACATGAAGTGATGTCAGGTGAGGTAACATGTCACGTGAAGTGATATCTCAGGTGAAGTGATGTCAAGTTAGGTAACATGTTGGGTGAAGTGACATCTCAGGTGAGGTGACATCTAAGATGAAGTGATGTCAGGTGAGGTAACATGTCGGGTGAGGTGACATCTCAGGTGAAGTGATGTCAGGTGACGTAACATGTCAGGTGAGATGATATTTCAGGGTGAGGTGACATGTCAGATGAAGTGATGTCAGGTGAGGTAACATGTCGGGTGAGGTGACATCTCAGGTGAAGTGATGTCAGGTGACGTAACATGTCAGGTGAGATGATATTTCAGGTGAGGTGAGTATGTCAGGTGAAGTGATGTCAGGTGAGGTAACATGTCGGGTGAGGTGACATCTCAGGTGAAATGATGTCAGGTGAGGTGACATCTCAGGTGAAGTGATGTCAGGTGTGGTAACATGTCAGGTGAGATGATATTTCAGGTGAAGTGATGTCAAGTGAGGTAACATGTCGGGTGAGGTGACATCTCAGGTGAAGTGATGTCAGGTGAGGTAACATGTCAGGTGAGATGATATTTCAGGTGAGGTGACATCTCAGGTGAACTGATGTCAGGTGAGGTAACATGTCAGATGAGGTGACATGTCAGCTGAAGTGATGTCAGGTGAGGATGTTACAAGGTGTTCCAGCAACGTGACCACAGTCCTGTTTCCACGACCTGAGTATTTGTTAGTGAGGGAACGCCAACACCAGGACCCCCTGAAATGTTCCCGTCACAATCCCTGGTGTCTCACCTCCTCTCCATCAGCTTGACTATCACTGAGGAAAGGTGCACGTCAAGCTTTGTTGAAACCACAGGATCACATTACCTCACCTAAACTTCATGCGTATCCACCCTGGGCCTGTAAAAGATAAAATTACAGCTTATTTTTAAGGTAAATAGGACAATCCTTTCTTTCTTGTCTGGTGACACTCTGAGCTGAGAAATAACATTTCGAATCAGATTTTCTGTCTTTCAGGATCCACAGCACAGCGAGAAACATCTACCACACGCCTGGGTTTTTACCGCCGTTGAGCCATTTAAACTGGCTTATTGCAGACGTACGTGGATTGCGCAAACACTGCCTTCACTAAGCGACGCGCTGCGATTAATGATAAAAGTGCCTCCTCCACAGCATCCAAGCATCACTTCCAAGAAAAATAACTGGCCAGAAATTCCCTTGCCTTGATGCTCCATTGCAGCCACTTCAGCAACCTGCTGATGAGGGTGCGGCATTGACCATGGAGCTCACTGGATGCACTCTAAGTGCGAATGATTTTGTAGTTTCAACTTTGTGGGGTTTTCAGTTTTTTTGAGCGAGAGACAGGAGCCCAATTTCAAGCCATCCTTTGAAATAAACATGGCCCTGGCGTGGGACGCCCCCCCTTGCTAATAGCAGAACCCGAGAACCACACAAGACGATGGATTCCCAGCGCATAATGAGGCATCTGGTCTACCTCACACATGGAGTACAGGGATGGGAAATGCCCCCAAGGAGGAAAAGGGGGACCTGGCTGGGGACATGATTAGATGTAGATGGAATTATACATGGAATTACATCTAATTATATTACTTATATATATGTAATATATATAATACACATATGCAACATACGTTTATGTAATTGCATGTGTGCATAAATGCTGAATTAAATTAACATAAGACTTGGGGTGCCCGGGTGGCTTAGTCGGTTAAGCGTCCGACTTTCCCTTAGGTCATGATCTCACGGTTCGTGGGTTCGAGTCCCGCGTCGGGCTCTGTGCTGACTGCCAGCTCAGAGCCCGGAGCCTGTTTCAGTCTGTGACTCCCTCTCTCTCTGACCCTCCCCTGCTCACGCTGTCTCTCTCTCTGTCTCCTAGAAATAAATAAACATTAAAAAAAATTTAACATAAGACTATTGAGCTCATAGACAACTGTATGCATGTGTATTCCTATGCATGTACAAGCATATACATATACGTGTAAATACCCATGTATATAGTGTATATAATATACATACACACATCCACGTATATGCACGTATACACACATCTATATTGGTGGATATGCATTTACATCTATGCACACACATATCCATGTATATGCACGTATACACACATCTATATTCATGGATATGCACATATATATCCACACATATCCATATATACACACACATATTTTTTCATGGATATGTACCATATATGTATAATACACACACAAGTGATACGTGTGTTACCATGTTTAAGAACTGCCATTGGGAACTGACCAAGAAATCAGTGTTCACAATTAATGAATAAACCTTTGACTTAAACATGTTTGATTCTGATTATGCAGTGCGCCTTGGCATAATGTCAAGGGCTTGCGTTGAGAGCAATTTCACATTGATGGCGCTTATTTATGAAAGCAATAAAATACAGCACTAGCACACATTCACCAATGGATTTTTAAAAATGGACTCTAGTTAAGCTATGCTCAAAAATATACATTAATAAATAATGTTTTGATTGATAATCAGGAAGTCCATGCAAGAGTAACTTTGGGACTTTGTACACGTATCCTCCATCTATTCAACCTTAAGTGAATAATAACAGTGACGATCGTTTCTGAAGTTTTGCTATTTTCACTGCTTCTCTATGTCCACACCCTCCCCTCAATAACGCACATCGTGGTTTGGTGGCTAGTTCTAGGACTACTGTGTGACACAGCACATGCCACATTCCATTTTAACCTCCTCAGCCAACGCTGTTTAAAAGCATTTTATAGCAAGATCTGTGAAATGGAAGACGAATAACATGAACAGTGTTTCTGATGAAATGCTTTTTTCGTTGAGGTTTTAAGGATTGATTAATCCACCCAAACCGCATAAAAGCCAACAGGAAACGTAAAGTTCTCGGAGTGCAAACTTCAGCGTCGCTGTCTGGAACCCAATCTTTCTGACAGCAAGTTTTAAAAATCAGGAGAACTTGATGAATTCCCATGGAGTCCTTTGCTCATGGACTACATCTAATGCGGCAGGTCCTGCGAGCCGCTATCACTTTACATTCTGTTCAGCGGAAAGAGAAGAACATTCCGTATTCAACGTTAGTCTTCCTGCAAGTGTAATTGTGCTTCCAACATGTAAGTGAGGTTTCGGGCTTGTAAAGTGTGGCATGCGTTAAAACCAGCAGTTAGTGGGACGAGGCAGGGTCTAGTTTCAGTAAAAATACATGAATATGTCTCAATTGTCCTATTTTTGGACATAATAAAAACCCTTATTTTTTTTGCAGGTTAGCTAGCTTTGTGTTTCTTTTATTTGGCTACAGTCAAACACTGTATTATGCAAAAATAGAAAAACAATAAAGACGTTGTTTGTATAAACTTACAGGTGTATTAAATGCCTTTTTGCAGGTAATTATCTCCTTTTTTTGTTATCTCTTTTTTTAAAGTTTATTTCTTTTGAGAGAGAGTGTGTGGGCACCAGCGGGGGAGGGACGGAGGAAGAGGGAGAGAGATTCCCAAGCAGGCTCCACACTGTGCAGAGCCTGATGAGGGGCTCGAACCATGAGATCGTGACCTGAGCCGAAATCAAGAGTCAATCTATTAACCAACTGAGCCACCTAGGCGTCTTTGTTTTGCTTTTAAATTTTTTTAATGTTTAATGTTTATTTTTGAGAGAGAGAGACAGAGCATGAGGGAAGGAGGGGCAGAGAGAGGGAGAAACAGAACTTGAAGCAGCTCCAGGCTCCGAGCTGTCAGCACAGAGCCCGACGCGGGGCTCGAACCCACGAATCGTGAGATCATGACCTGAGCCCAAGTCGGACGCTTAACTGACTGAGCCACCCAGGTGCCTCGTGTTTTGTTTTTATAATTGGAAAAAAATAGATTCCTTGGATTATTTTTACTTCCACGAAGATGTTTATTATATAATTTATATAGTTTCCTATTTATTCCAATAGATAGCATGTGTATATATACATATGTGACATGTATGTATGCATATATATTCGCTTCTTCATGTCTCTCTCTCTCTCTATATATATATATACACATATAAACAAACATATAAGTTTGTATAGCAATATGTTTCTATAGCTGTAAAAATGTTATCTGTGATCAGTGATTACAACTCGCGGGAAGCTCAGATGAGGATTGGCATATTTTTCAGCCACAAAGTATTTGTTAATTAAGGTATGGACATGTTCTTTTGGACATAATGCTATTGCACACTGATAGACTACAGTATTATATAAACTTAACGTATATTTGCATCAGAAAACTAAAAAAAAATTTCATTTGACTTGCTTTACTGAGATATTAGCTTCTCTGAAGTGGTCTGTAACCAACCAGCAATATATCCGAGGTATGCCTGTATAAAATTCAGGATGTACACCATATTGGGGTATTACAGATATATCGATAACCTGATGATCTTTGGTTTCCAACATTTGTACCCTTGCATTTTCTATTTCTAAACAAGGGTTGAAGGGTCAGCGCCACCTCTGCTAAATATGATGCCTAATTGCAAAAGTTGATTTAAAAACATTTTCCCAGTCAGATATGTTTACAAAACAGAGGGATTTAAATGTTTGTCAGCCATTATAAGACGTTTGACATTCCTTACCAGTTGAGCAGAGGACATCCGAAACCTAGTTTCGTAAGATATGCACCATAAATCAGACGTTAGAAAAATTAGGCAGAGCACTCAGGCTTCCGTGCTGTGGGAAAGAATTGAAGTCCTTGATATTCAGCTGAAAATTATAATAATAGTTATTTTTCAACATCATGGCTTCATCTTGCTTTGGCCATTCTGTGTGCTTTCTGTGTTATTGCCTCCTGACCCCGAGGTCATGCCTTAACCCGATTTAATCTGGCCTTCACACAGCCGAGGCTTGGAGGTCATGATTACCTAATCTTCAAACTCCACGAACAGTAAATAATTCTGGAATATCCTTCTTACCGACAAGCATCAACATTCTGGATGCCGCCACATGAACCCTGAAATGCTCTTATCTCCTTTCATATCCTACTCTGTCGAGAAAGACCCTACTAATTATACAGAGAAAGAATTAAGAAATGCTCCCTTATCATCCATGTTGATAGGATTATTCGTGTCTCATGAAGATTATTTTGCTTTTTTTAAAATTGAAAGTGGAAGTTATATAAAACACATTATACGTGTTGTCTTTGAATCTTGCAAAATGAGCAAAGCCATTTATCTCTATATGCCTTGTAATAGAGCTATTTACGTGCACATCATTCTCTCCTACCTGATAATGAATTCTGGAGAACAACGCCTATTTTTATTCACCGATTTATTTCTGACAGTGTCTAGCATAATTCAGTTGTAGGTACTTAATAAATGTTGCATTGAATTTCCTTCCCTTCAGATTGCACGTTCTCTTATGAGAGAAGGTATTTAACGCACGTACAAGGCATCCATTCCTTCCCCCATGTTTCAGTGCTTGGGGCGGCATGCGCTATCCTAGACTGTGTGAGAGTAATGCATGTGAATATATTGCATTCAGGGTTAGCTTTTCTTAATATTATTTTGAATTAGCCCAAGCATCGCTGACATGTGCCATTAAAGATGACGGTCACTTGGGTCACCTGAGTGGCTCACTCAGTTGAGCGTCTGACTCGATTTTAGTTCACGTTGTGATCGCTGGGTCATGGGATCAAGCCCCAACTTGGGCTCTGTGCTGAGTTTGGAGCCTGTTTGGGATTCTTTCCTTCAGGCCCTCTCCTTGGCTCCCACTCTTTCTCTCTCTCAAAATAAAAAATAATGGGATAGGATAAGGTAAAACAAGATAAAATGAAACAAAATAGCAGTGCCTTATATCACCAGATACAGAAACAAAATTCCCCGTGAATGGTATGGCGGGACTCCATACCTTACTGTTTTCAGAGGAGAGATAAGGTTTTGATCATAAATCCCCGGCTACTATAAACCCTCCACCCTCCAATGTGGCCACAGTGATGCATGATACTGATCTACTTTTCAAGTATCTTCATATTATTTTTTTTAAATATGGGCGCATTTAGGAGAAGGTGTCTGCACCATCACGGGCACGCCAGCACCTTACTGAACACAGCGATGACGGTGCATTGTCAGTTTAGCTACATGGCATTTTCCACACATAGGTCCAGAGCTGCCAGATGAAACACACGATGCCCAGTTATGTTTGAAATACAGATCAACAATGCATACTTTCATTGGAAACATATTTGTCGTTTGGTACATGGATAGTAAAATACAGTGTGTCTGAAATTCAAACTCATTTTGGAACCCTAGACTTTAATATGCTGAAACTTGCATTGTGTGTTGACTCACAACTGTAAAGCTGAAGTCTTTACAACCACCCTAATCGGAAGATACAATAACCACTACACATGCATACCCTTTAACACACACATATGCACATACACCATGTTCTCTGTTGAAAGCTCTAAAATGTATCGCTTTCCCCCTGAACCTTAGCTGACTTCCAATCCCATGTCTTTAAGGAATTGGAAATGGTTGTTCCCTGCATGAATTTTTTTTTAAAAAGTTTAATCATTCCTCAGGTTTTACAGCTTCGGGCTAAATTATCTCAATTCTTTGATCATTCTCTTCCATGTCTGTTAAATATTTCAAAATAATGGCTTTCATTAATATACAAAATTGATGCTAGAGAAAAGTTAGAGAAAGACCAGCTGGCTTAATGACTCCATGGAAAATAAAGGCTCTTTCTGTGCTATTTAATGATAATATTGCATGTTATCGTCTAATCAGGAGAGCATCTATGACTAATGTGAAGAAGTTAGCATATTAATGAACCCAGCCCATATGCTTAAAAGTTATGAAAGTCACTGCTGGGTTTTTATGCAAAATAAAAGTGTCTGAAGATAAATATGTTTGGCAGGTTTTTGATAACACAGCCACTGGTCTTTATTAATCTTAGAACTGTGTCATTCGGATATTATCAGTCGGGATGGGTTTAGACATCTCAAAGAAAATACTACTTCGGTGTCTTTATTGAAAGAAAGTGGAAGTCAGATAAAAGACATCATAGCTATAAAATCTCAGGAGTTTGGCAGAATTACACAACTGCTTTGGAATGCTAATGGGACGCCACAAATAACACTTGAAGGTAATTCTGCTTAGAGCTTTGGAAGCCACCAAGACCAAAAAGTGTAATTAGTCCAGCTAATCTGGAGGATTAAATAAAGGCTTCTCCGGAGTGAATTCTAAAAACTGTTAACTTTTTTTTTTTTTTTTGGCAAAAGAAAAGAAAGACAGCAAAGAAAAACAAATCTGAAGTATCATGTACAATACAGCAGTCCAAGAATACATTCGACAGCTCTCTCATTCTTCAGAGCTGGTCAGACAGAAAGGCTGTCTCAGATACTGACATCTTAAATATGGGTAAACGGGTCATTGTTTGGACCATCGCGATCAATCTGTTGCTCATCTCATTGGCTACAAGGAGGGATTACTCTCTCTACAATATTCCGAGTGATTTCTAACGATGATTAATGATGGGATACAGGAAGAAAGGAGTGTCTAATGCATTCCCACAGGCCTCTCACAAAGGGCAAAAAGAACCAGTCTTTAAAAAGGGGGTATTGGAAATGGCTGAACAAAAGCCATTTCCAGATGTAGGTTCTCCCCCATGACAATGAGTACATTCCATGCAACGCCATAAAAACATACACACACTCCATTTGTGGAACTTGGGAGGATGATATTAGAATTTATATGGAAAAATGTGTGAAAATATTTAGAAAAGCACTAAAAAAAAAACGCTCAATGTTATTGAGGGCTACTATTTAAGTAGTACGGGGGGGATTAGACACTAGGAAAATGATTGGTGTTAGTTACGTATGTCAGAGCGAAGGAAAGATTAGACTCCAGATGAGGAAATTAAATGTTAAAATAAAAATATTGGAGAAAAAGAAAAAAAGGGGCACCTGGGTGGCTCAGTCGGCTAAGCATCCGACTTCGACTCAGGTCATGATCTCACGGTTCGTGGTTCGAGCCCTGAGCCAGGCTCTGTGCTGACAGCTAGCTCAGAACCTGGAGCCTGTTCCAGATTCCTTATCTCTTTCTCTCTGACCCTCTCCTGTTCTCGCTGTCTGTCTGTCTGTCTCTCTCTCTCTCAGAAATAAATAAAACATTTAAAAAAATGTTTAAGAAAAAAATGAAAAAGAAAAATATTAGTGCCAAAATACAACATGAGTGAATTCCCTTTCATAACTCTGACTAAAAACCCAGATATGTCACAAATGTGTTTTTAAAAATTCTGACTACTTTCAAAAAAGTTTTTGAATGGCAAAACAAACAAACAAACAAACAAAACTCCATGAAAAACAAAAAGCAACTAGCAAGCAAACAAACAAAAAGTCCCCAACCCCCTAACACTATAAAAGGCAACTTAGAAAAATACAGAAAATATTCATAGCATACATAATAGATTAAAGGGCAACCTAAGCATAATGTGTAAAGATTTTCCTGTAAATTGAGAAAAAACTTTTTTTGAGTTGGCAAAAATGTCATTAATAAGCAATATACATGTTAAATGGCCCTTAATCACAGGAAGGAAAAAAACAGACGTTCAGCCACACTCAGAGAAAAAGAAACTAAATATATATTTTCTCTGGGATCCCAGTTCCCTCCTAAACATTTTATGAACATTTTCTGTGGCTCTAAGGAAACTTCAACCCTCATCAATTTCCAGGGAACCCAAATTTTTATAACCCTTTTGAAGGGAAATTCAACACCATCGGAAAAATAATAAAGCAAAGAAAATAGCAAACAACAACAAAATCACTATGAATTCATTTACTTTTAAGCCTTCAATACCAATTCTCAGAATTTACCCTGAAGATATGCTTCCAACAGTATGAAAACACACACTTACAAGGAGATTCATTGTAGCACTGTTTGAAATTGCAAAATATTGGGGGGGCAAACCCAAAATGCCCATACATATGAGAGTGTTTGAATAAACCCTGGGAAATATATACAACATGGGATTGGGAGACTGAAAATCAAAGAAGAAAGAGAAACTAAAAAAGGTTTTTTGAACTGTCATGGTGTCATCAGATAGCATTGCTGAGTGAAAAAGCAAAATATGAAAGAGTATTCTAGTCTTTCTCTTGGGCACACAAACATAAAAAAAGCTAAAAGATAAAGTGAAAAATGAAAAGGTTCATTGGTATATAAAATAATACAGTAAGAGTAAAGCAGGAAGTGGTGATATTTCTCTTGTTGGGAGGTGTAAATACACAGGATGGAAAGATCAGGGAAGGGGGGTGGTGAGTGAAAAGGCATCCAGGGCCATGACCCTTCACTTACCATCCCTTTTCTGTATAATTGTGACTCTTTTTTTTTTTTTTTAGTGTTTTAAGTTTTGTGTTATTGTTGTAGTTGTTGTTTTCTGAGAAGCCCCATGCCCAATATAAGGCTTGAACTAATGACCCTGAGATCAAGAGTTGGATGCTCTACTTACAGAGGCAGCCAGGGACCACATAAGTGTGACTGTGTGTTGTATGTGTATTAGCTGTGTATATGCATCGCATCCTCAGAAACAGACGTATCATCAAATGGATAGAGAAGGGCAGAAAAGCATAAAAGTTAATTCAAACAAAAGCAAATGAACTCAACTGTATTCCCAATGCATCGTATAAGCACATTGAAGATAAGGGGACAAAAAGGTGACCCTGCACATAATGCTGACCGTCTACTCCAGGCAAAAGACAGAAGAGATCTAAATGCGTGTCCAAACCCCTTGATACTGTCGGTTTTCGCTGGTACAGGTTAGCCATTCTGTCACAGCTTAATGCATATCCTTGGACAGCACAGGTGAGTAAATATCTGTGGGTGGTGGAAATCAGGATGCTCATTGCTGGAGAATAGAGTTTAAAAAGATACAAAGGGGGAAAGCTAGAAGAAACTCAATAATTAGATTTCATATATATTATATATGATACTATGTATGAATATATATTATAGCATATATATGATATATAACATAAATATACTATAATTATATATTATATATTATATACTATATGGCATGTTTTATGTATAATTATATCATTAACTATATATAATAGTATATGGTATATAATATAGTACAATATGTAATAGTATGTAGTACTATATGCTACATAACATAATATATTAGCATGTACTGTATATAATTATATTATACTTATTATCATGTTTATATTCTATTTATTTTATAATTATGTACATTAATCTATATTATGTCCTGTGGCAGAATCTACAAGAATGACATCCCCAAACATCCCACTAACAATGAGCACACCCACCCCTTAGATCTTGGTTTCTAATTACCATTCTCTACTAAAAGGAACCAGGGCAAATGGCTGATTCCGGTGCTGGGATTATGGAAGAAGCAGATTAGGCATGATCATCTTGTGCCGGAAAGTGAGAAAGTGCTCAGAGAGAGTGTGGGACACACTTACATAACCTAGAGGACAACTTGCAGGGACGCTAACCAAGTCCGGGACTGTGTGGGCATCCAATCTACCTCTTCTATAGGAAGGAAGGAATAGGAAGGAAGGGAAGGTACCTTCTTGTGAAAGAAAGCCAATTTAACAAGCAAAGAAGAAATGATGTAGTTTGAAATTCACCCTTTGTCAACCATTATTTACAGGTGAGTAAATGATGAAAGGACAAAATTGGTGGGTAAAAGTTGGTGGGAAGGATACTTACCTAATGTCAGAATATCTCTCCTTAAGATATGTATTAATTGCAAGGGAAAAGTTGGTATGATTATAGAGAAGCCCACGGAAATTCTTGACCCAAGCCATTGAAGCAAATAGCACCAGAGATAGGGTAACAGGAGGCCAGGTGCCTGTGTCTGCTGATGGGTCCTGAAAGCATCGCATCAAAAATGCATAACCTCATCTGATCACAAAACATCCATAGTTTTGGGAACATCCAAATCCACAGCATATAATTCGATTAGTATCATGAGAGACAAAGAGCTTAGCAACCCTTCCACATCAAAGGAGATCAAAGGCATGTGATAACTAAATATGAACCAGGACCTCGGATTGTGTCCCAGATGAGAACATATACCTTTGCCTTTTCTCCCATAAAGGGAATTAGTGGGACAATTGGCAAAATTTGAACAATGTCTGTAGATTAGATAATAGTCCTGCATCTGTGATATCTTGGGGAATTTCTGGAGTATTTAAGTGAAGGGTATGTCTGCGTAACCTTACTATCTGACAATTGTAAAATAAAATTTCATACATGGACTCACAGGAGAAGGCACATTACTAAGAAGACAGGTAACTGTATCTCTCTCTCTCTCTCAATCTCTCTCTCTGAAGATTCCCCATCAAAAGAGAGACTGAGAATCCAGACAGAAAACAAGAAAACATTCCTACAGAA
>NW_027528610.1:2096197-2116376 GCF_008692635.1 Crocuta crocuta | reverse complement strand
ATGCATCACGTGTAATATATATTTACATAAATATGTCAACATGTATAAACACCTATTTTATATATATGTATAAAAAGACTCACCCCCTGAATTACAGACATTTTTTAAATAGAAACTTGAATGGCCAAACAAAACCTGAGTAGATGAACACAAAAGCCCCACTCCCTGGTTATAAGGTGTAGAAACTTCTAGAAAGAAAATGTCTAAGAATTTATGAAGGTCATAAACATACTTCTCGTCGAGAACCGTGGAAGCTGGAAGACAATAAACCAAAGTCTTTAATTAGTGGAATAGGGGGAAATGTATTATTTTAACCCGGAAATGTTGTAAGAAGCCACACTTACAGGGAATAGAACAGTGTGTTAAAAATATGCGTATCCAGAATGTATCCTTCACCTCCCCCCTCCATACACACTTTTTAAATTTAAAATCTGGTCATTAAGGAAACCTTTCATCTGAATGAAAAGAAATAAAAGAAATGTTAGACCAGGTCGCCAGAAATTGCACCAAATCAGAAGACATGAGAGCTGAAAGAAAATTATTAGAGAATCCAGCAGACCTTGACACTGGGAAGTGTGTTTTGTTTAGCAGCAAAGTTTCAATGATGTTAAGAATACATTTTCATCTCTATGAATCCAATTAAAATGTTTAAATGAATAATATTTACATAATATTGGAATACTTTCTTTTATTGAGTTAGAACATTTTCGGAATTCAACCAACCATGAAGCCCCAAAGACTTAATTACATTACCCAAAAATTGAAAATGTAAAAGTGTCGTGATAAAAGCACACATTGGAAGGAAGAAAAGGTGTACTAATTTCCCCCCACATTTTAGGGAAGAAAATCGGAAACCAGATTCGGATGCATCTAAACTATTTAAGATTACTGTTAAGGTTGAAATGTTAATTACTAAAAAATATATATACATATATTAAGAATGTTTAATTGAGTTTCCTTTTGGAGAGTGGGATCCTTTTTGGATTTCCTTTTACTAAGAGCATTTTAATGAGTTTCCATAAATGTTTCTTTTTCCATGCATGTTTGAATAATACGCATGTCCCTGATTTGAAACAGCAAGGGGTATAAATAAGTTATGCGTTTACATGTGTAATAGTCGAAACCGAAATACACCTGGAAAAGCAGAGCATCTCTGGCGGAGAAGGGCTGCCAGCACCATCATCAGGGCTGCTGACTGGTTACAGAAGGCTGTTCTTAACTCAGTGGCGGTGGGCAAGTTACCTAATTTTGCGGAGCATGATTTGCACCCCATAAAACCCAGATGCGGCTGACGGCGATCACAGGGCAGGGCAGCCATCAGCTGAGACCCAGCATAGACGACACCCAACTCTGATGTGGGAAAGAAGGGCAGAAGGAAATAGCAGATAGAACTGAATTTCCTTCTAATCTGCAGCCCGTTGACAGAGACTTGAGGAGGGCAGAGTAAAACCTTTCTCCAGGGCTTTGCTGGAGGGAAAAACCTTCTTAGCCTGACAATAGCCAGGCTTGCAGATCCCTTGAGTGAGTCGTTAGCATTTGAAAATCTCACTGGAAACTTCCTCTGGACCTTACCTCCCCAACCTCATAGTATATAATCAGTCTCTCCTCAAGGTCCCAGCAACTCTTTCTCCCCCGGGGTCCTGTCCCTGAGCTTCCATAAAATCACCTTTTGGCACCAAAGACGTCTTCAAGAATTCTTTCTTGGCCATTGGCTCTGGACCCCACTGTTATGTCCAGATCGCGATCTCCCCAAAATCCCAAGACCACCAGGGAGACCGAGTCACGCATGCAAAGGCAAAGGGCTTTATTACGGGCTTAAGCTCGGGCTCACAGACTTCACCAGCATATGGATCTGTGCTGAGAGCCTCGAACAAGGGCAGAGTAGGGTTTTTATGGGGTTTGTGACGGGGGAGTTACAGAAGTTGTGACATGGGAACAGTGATCCAATCATAATTATTCAACATCATTGACACTGGGTTTGACCATACGCATTGTCTAGAGTATTCGTTGCTTTTGGCGGGATCCAATTACAACATTTAGAGTACCTTTAAATTCAACCAATCACAGAGCGAGCCAAGGGTCTTGTTCGGCGACTAACGGGTTAAGTTTAACATTAGGTAACAGGGTCCTATCTATAGTTTCCATCTCCAGGCCTCTCCCTTAGTAATGTGGAGGGTGGTCGCTGGCCTTTCCTGACCGGGTGCTGCGAGGGTGGTTTCTCCTGCCTCGGGCAATGTGTCACTGCCTGATAGTTTCGGGGAAGCTGAAACTCAGGCCTTCTAGCTCAGAGGGGAAACTTAAAGCCTGTCATGGAGTCAGTTTGGTTTAGACGGTTAGACTTGTGGCCTTACACCACGAACCCACCATCAGCGCCCGAAACCTCATCACACGGCATTCGCTGTTTTCCAGGGTTTGTTCAAGACTCAGAGCAGATGAACGGGAGTAGTAAATTATCAGGGAATCACTAAAAGACCTTCTGAACATTTTCGCACACCTCAAGAGCTTCACTCTTGGATTTGACCTGCTGTCGTAGAAATTCAAGCCGAGGGTTTGTCACATGCGTTTATTAATTTCAATGGACATGGTACAGAGCAATAACTAACACGTACCGATGCGGAGAACTGTATTTCCGAAGACAACAAAAATGAGCGGAAACAGTGGCGTTCTCTCATGGTTTTGCCAATGCTTTAAAGGTCTGGCGTAATGGGAGACACATGGACTCTCATCGCTTCTTCTGCCTCCAATCTGTTGCAACATCTTGTTGTGGTCGGCACGTGAGCAAATCTGTGCTCACAAACTAGGTAATTAGGAAGGAGAAGGGCATTTTAATAGCCTTTTGCAAAGGATACCACAGCCCAACAAATGGTAGTTATTTAAAAGGTAGTGGCCATAGGGAATCTGAAACAATTATCAGTGAAATCTTTTTACTCTGTTCTGCTACAATCCATCAATAGCCAAGGGCACCAATTACAGATTGCATTTCAGGGGACCTTTCATCCATGCATGATTTCACAATAACATCACACATTGTTCATTTGGAAAATATCAGTCCCCTGAGTTTTGAGGGTCTTGGACATTTTTTAAAAATTTAATGTTTTTTTTATTTATTGGAGTTTTTTAATGTTTATTTATTTGAGGTTTAAAATTTTTTAAATGTTGATTTATTTCAGGAAGAGAGAGAGAGAGAGAGACAGAGTGTGAGTGGGGGAGGGACAGAGAGAGAGGGAGACAGATCCTTGGAAGCAGGCTCCAGGCTCTAAGCTGTCAGCACAGAGCCCGACACGGGGCTTGAACCCACACGCTGTGAGCTCATGATCTGACCCGATGTTGACCGCTCAACTGACTGAGTCACCCGGGCACCTGGGATTTGCTGGTTTTGACAAATGTTATCACACAGTGGCAAAAACCACCTCTGTTAATAACCACCAGTGATCTGGTCAGAAGCTGTCGTTAAATATGGGGAGCTGCTTTACCGCACTGCATACAAATTCTCCAAAACTCCACTGTTCTCTTGCAAATCCAAATTTATCACTGTACTCAAATACTGTTGGTTGTTTCGCCTTGAAGGAACAGACCTTTTTCATTCATTTTCAAGAAAAGATCTGTCAAACACCAGAGCCCGAAGAGCTATAGTTTGTCACTCCTTTTGTTCATTCCACTAAAAAAACGGTGTTCCGGTGTTCCGTCTTAAAAAGATGTGAACTCAAGGGTTGAGTTGTAATCGAGTGAATGATTTTGTTTCACAAAGGACGTCCTTACGTGGAACTTTGCTAACTGTTAGTGCATGTCAGCAAAGAAAACAATGATGACTTGTATGGCTAAGTACCACTCTTTCTTTTCTCTGTTTTTTTTTTCTTTTCCTTTGTTTTTGGGTTTTTTTTTTGAATTATGGTAAGAAGACATTATATGAGACCTACCATCTTAAATTTTTAAATGCATAAGATATCACCTCATACCTGTTAGAATGGCTTTTACCGAAGGAAGGAAGGAAGGAGGGAGGGAGGAAGGAAGGCTGGAGGGAACGGAAGAAGGAAAGGAGGAAAAGAGGAAAGAAATAAAGAATACGGGTGCTGGCGAGGATGTCGAGAAAAAGGAATCATCTTGCAGTATTGATGGGAATACAAACTGGTGCAGCTACTGTGGAAAACGGTGTGGAGGTTCCTAAAAGTTTTTCTATATTAAAAAATATATTAAAAATAGAACTACCCTATCATCTAGGGATGTGATTTCCCCCAGCTTTATTGAGATGGAGCTGGCAAATAAAACTGCATGTATTTAAAGTGCAGAATGTAAAGATTTGATATATTGTACACATCGTGAAATCATTTCCATAATCGAGTGAATTAACACACCCATCACCTCGCACCCGGCCCTAACTCAATTTACGCCAAATCACTATCTTTTACGGCATCTCTGTCAATGTCAACCCAATGAAAAACACAAATAACTTCTGAGTATTGTAAGGAAAATCATCTATGGGTCTCGGGGCCTCCCATGCCCCTACATACAGACTGTACTTTGAGCCCCATCGGTCTTCAAGAAAGCCGTTTGGGGCGTGGGGGGGGAGGGGTACCAATATGCCTAGAAATCCTTCTGCAAAAAATCAATATAATAAAGAAGACAGTTGGGGGGGGAAGGGGGTAAGCTGGTAAGGAGAAGGGACTTCTTCCATCCAACTTGGTTCCTGGTTGCAGGAAAGCCCTACATCCTGCTTTCGGTGGAAGGAAAGTCAATACAAGTCACATCCAGACATGCACGGGACGTCCTTTTTGCAGGTAGAGCAGTGGTGGCACCTAATCCTCAAAGTCAGGTTCGCGGACGGCCTGGGGATTCCCATCCACCGCACAGACTGTGTTAAGCAAATCCTCTTCCTTTGGAAACTTCCAAAGAAATGTCATCTTTAATTGAAGGGAATTAGATGCACAATCTCGAGAGACGAGGTCCAGGGCTGGCTGGGAGCCCAGGGAGGTGATCACTGCTCATTTTGTTATTTCCGTCCTGAGCTGTATTTGGAGCACTTTTCCTGTCTCCGCCGTGTAACACTGAGACATTCAAGTGTCCAATTTCTACCGTTCCCTTCAGAGAAATGCTTCACGTTTGCTCGACACGAAACATGTTTCCAGGGGCGCCTGAGGGGCTCAGTCGGTCGAGCGTCCAACTCGGCTCAGGTCATGATCTCACGGTTCGTGGGTTCAAGCCCCGTGTCAGGCTCTGTGCTGACAGCTCAGAGCCTGGAGCTGCTCTGGAATCTGTGTCTCCCTCTCTCTCTGACCCTCCCCTGCTCACGCTGTCTCTCCGTCTCTCTCAACAATAAACATTAAAAAAAAAATTTTTTTAAAGACGTGTGTCCAGATCCCATTCTTTTTTTTCCTTTTCTTTGCCTTTGACTTGCCCCACGTGAAACAAGTAGTGCAATGGCCAGCTGATCTGCGGATGCTCCCTCTGACGCTCGGACATTTGCCCATGACTGCTCGGAGCCCAGCCGTTTCTAAATCCTCTATCACCAAATGTCCCTGTGGGCGTGCGTGGGGATGCAGACCCCTGAGAATGCCTGTTGAACGGCTGCCAGGACTTGGCAATGAGCAGAGCACGGCTGGTTCCTGCTCCTTGACCTGACCGGCAAGGTGGGAATTCCTTTAAAAATCACCCCTGTGTTTGCTCTCGACTTAGAGGGGCTCTCAGGTTCTGCAAAACCAGGGCATTCATGAGCCACTCGTAACAAACGAACCCATTCCTGCACACATAGCTGAACGAGAAGTGTCCGCCTCGGGTCACAGCCAGCAGCCAGGGCCATTGGGCACTTTCCGACACAGGAAGACCCACAGGGGATGCAAAGCCCTGGACTCGGGGCCTCAGTGAACCCGGAACGCAAATTCCGAGTCAGGAGAAAACAGCTTTCGCCAGAAACCTGACCTGCCCTCAAACCTGCGGAGAATCAACATCACAGAGACCCGATAGCGAAGACATTCGGGTACCGCATGCCACACGTGTCCTTCAACATGGGAGCTATTCTGCTCAGGCATAGCTCCGTCTGTGCATCTGTGCATTCATTCTAAAAACTGCCCATCGCACGAATTGCTTCCCCCCCACCACCACCACCACCACACACACACCACACTGATGTAATCACTCAAGTCACCCATTTGGGCCATCAGCTCCCTCCGTGGGTGAAGGTGGCCTCAACTCTGTCACCAACTGACAATTTTCTCCCAGAGTGCCCCCAGCTGTTCTCGCAAAGGACATGATAACTCTTGTCCGGCCTCATAAGAACATCACCTTTCAAGCCCTCCCAAATCACACCTTCCCAGATTCTCCAATGTGCCCAGAAAGAGTGGGAAGTGACGATGTCAGGGCGGTTAAATACGAGGGGGACAGTATCAGTCAGCAGGTGCATGGCCCACAGAGCAAGGTGTGTGTAGAGAGAGGGGGTGCTGGCCAGTGGGGCTCCAGTGGCATTTAACCCCAGGGAGACCACATTTCATGTCTATACCACGTGTTTCTTTCTGTCTTTTTTTTTTACAAATAGTTTATTATCAAGTTGGTTTTCACATAACACCCGGTGCTCATCCCCACAAGTGCCCTCCTCCATGCCCATCTCCCCCCTCCCCCCCACACACCCATCAGTCCTCAGTTTGTTCTCATGATTCAAGAGTCTCTCATGGTTTGTCTCCCTCCCTCTCCCCAACTATTTTCTCCCTTCTTCTCCCCCACGGTCCTCCGTTAAGTTCCTCCTAATCCTCCTATATGTGTAAACATACAGTATCTGTCCTTCTCTGCCTGACTTATTTTGCTCAACATAACACCCTCAAGGTCCATCCATGTTGCTACACGTGGCCAGATTTCATTCTTTCTCACTGCCATGTAGTATTCCATCGTGTAGATAAACCACATCTTCTTGATCCATTCGTCCGTTGATGGACACTTAGGCTCTCTCCATGTTTTAGCTATTGTGGAGAGTGCTGCTATGAACATTGGGGTCCATGTGCTCCTATGCATCAGCACCCCTGTGTCCCTTGGGTAAATTCCTAGCAGTGCTATTGCTGGGTCCTAGGGGAGTTCTATTGTGAATTTTTTGAGGAATCTCCACAGTTTTCCAGAGGGGCTGCACCCGTTCCCCACCAACAGTGTAGGAGGTACACCACGTGTTTCTGAGCCACCAGCCAAAAGAAAGAAAGCTCACTCCAGCCTGCCCTGACTAACTCTCCCTGTGTCACACACAAACACGGTCAAAGCATGTTTAGGATTATACGGAGTCCACACACCCCTTCTCATTGGAAGGCACGGGGGCAGCCCACACTTTTTTGTACAAAAACCAAAAACATTTGTAGAGCACAGGATTCTGTTCGCAACGGAAAGCATTTCACACTTTGAAAAGGTTTGCTTAATACATTGTATGACGATGTAAAAACCCAGGTGTGGAATTTTTCTTCAAATGCTCACCCAACAATACTTGGTCATTACCCCGTCCTTCGCTGGCATCTTTTACTTCCTTTTTTAAAAAATGCATGAATTTTCAAGCACGGTGCTGGATTTGGAGGCTATGGAAAGAGTAGGATGAAGGTGACCCCAAATACGGAAGAGACAGGATGGTTTTACATCCATCACCTTCTGGGATGACTGGGTCCTGTAGAAAGGGAAGGTATAATAAATTGTGTCATCTCAAATGTCCATTGGGTTTCAGTGCGGTTTGATAAAGCATCTAACAAAGGAAGTGGGTGCTTTTCAAAGTAGGACACAATAATTTCCGTGAGGGGGAGACCGAGAGAGCCAGGCTGCCCCCAATTCCTGGAGAAGCCATGAGACGCTTGTGTGTGTGGACACAGAGGGGCAGATGAGCTCTCCTATCAGCAGATGTGAGCCGACCCCTATCTCCCCTACTGACGGGGGATTGAGATGCGCTGATGTACATTTGGATGTTAAAGCTGCATCTGTAATGTGAACCTTTAAACTGTTTGCAGGTTAAATACTCGAAAGGGATCTGCGAGACTTTTCTGCTGAGAACAAAGAACATTTTTTAAAATTCCGGCTTTTGGTTTTACCTACATCCATTTTTCTGGAAGCCAGCAACTCAAAAGGATAGAGAGAGACCTTTTCAGGATCCCTGGATGCAGGCGTGGCCTTGAGCATAGAGATCGCATATCGTAGCACAGCTCACTGCACGCAGAAAAACCTTACACGCACAGTGTTTTTGACCTTGAGCCCCGTGCCCTTTACCATAATCAGTATGCCGCTCTCCCCTTTTCCACAGCCACATACATCCTTCCTCCAGGGAAAGGATGTTTTGAACGTTAAATATTTAGATGTTGATTTTTTAAAAAGTTACCCTAAAGGTCCACACCATTGAAGACAAAGGAAAAGCACTGTGAACACTTAGCTAAAATTTGCATTCTTTATCAGGATTTTCCAGTTCATCAATCCTGTCATTTCTAATTTATATGTTGTGCAGATAATCAGACCAGGTAAATGAAGAAGTCCAAACGAGTGAGCAATTCCTACTCTATATAAATAGACACTATTCATGGTTCCAGCATAAACTACAATGGGTAACAGGCCATCGTTTGGTGTTTGTGGGTCGATGGTAAACACAGAAAGATACCACCATGACCTCACGGAGAAAACATCTTCTCAGAGTACATCTATTTTATTTTATTTTATTTTATTTTATTTTATTTTATTTTATTTTATTTTATTTTTAATGTTTATTTTTTAGAGAGAGAGCACACAAGCACGGGAAGGTCATAGAGAGAGAGACACACACAGAATCCGAAGAAGGCTCCAGGCTCCGAGCTGTCAGCAGAGACCCCAATGCAGGGCTAGAACCCATGAACCATGAGATCATGACTTGAGTCAAAGTCAGATGCTTAACTGACTGAGCCCCTCAGGTGCCCCAAAGTACATCCATTTTACAGAAAGTTCAGGTTGAACTGTAATCTCCCGCTCTAACCGACACGCTCCATTAAAGTGACATTTATATTGCCTGGTGGGACATATTTAATGTCATGGAAAGGCAAATACATGAATGGGTTATAAACAGATCGTAATGAATGGGGATTTAATAACATACCTCACGTCTGTGCTTTAGTGATTCAGAAAAAAACAATCCTGTTTTTATACATTAAAGGTGCAGTGAGAGGTTAAAGTCCGTAGAAGGTTGAAAGCTTAATTGCTATTGAAAGATCTCTGGGAATTTACACATCAGTAGCATTTTTAGCAGTTAG
The DNA here is from genome assembly GCF_008692635.1 of Crocuta crocuta. Lineage (NCBI taxonomy): Eukaryota > Metazoa > Chordata > Mammalia > Carnivora > Hyaenidae > Crocuta > Crocuta crocuta. The sequence goes on along the minus strand of NW_027528610.1, from coordinate 2,107,158 downwards.
ACAGACATAGTGTGACTACGACCTGTGATACTTCCTTGCGATATGTTGGGTATTTTGGTCTGTAAAGAACCCAGGGCTTTTCTACATCTTTCAAAACCCATACTCAATTGTTACCCATTATTAAAACTGTGTATGCGTGTTCTGCACACATGCTGCGAGCCTTTTATACACAGCTACTAATGTTGGAAGTACCTTTACTGGATTGCTATTTCACCAGTTTCTGCGTTCTAGTCATCCAAATTAATACAGCATGACAAATTTAATCTTGATTCCCAATTTTCTGCTAACTCTGTGCTCCAAAAGCCCGAATTCATCAAAGTGTATAATAATCCTACTTTTAACAGGATGCATACTGTTTTCTATCTTTTTTTATTTTTTAAATGTTTTTGATTTATTTCTGAGAGAGAGAGACAGCATGAGCAGGGGAGGGTCAGAGAAAGAGGGAGACACAGAATCTGAAGCAGGCTCCAGGTTCTGAGCTGTCAGCACAGACCCTGACACGGGGCTCGAACCTACGAACCGTGAGATCATGACCTGAGCCGAAGTCGGACGCTCAACCAACTGAGCCACCCAGACGCCCCTGACGCATACTGTTTTCAATACATCACTTGAACCTCCTTGCGTACCAAGCTCACACGTTGTACTTTGCCAGCCTCCAGAAGTGAAAATCAGACTTCCCTAGTGATGTCCCCTCTGGAAAGACATCTGGAGCTCCCTCCCTCAGGTCTGCAAACATCCTGTGTCCTCTGTCTGCCCATCACAATTTCATTGCTCCTCTTGATTTTGTTTAATCACACGAACATACTTTGTGCCTCTTGAATGTGATTTTCTAGAGTTCCACCGTATTGTTTCTGAGTTTATTTAACTACTATGATATCAAAAACACACATCTGGTTTTATCTTATGATTTGAGGCAAAAACAGGGAAGGAATAATGCCTTACTACTTACTTTTAAAGGATTGCCCTAACAGATGTAGATATAAACAGGGGTTTCCCAGATGGAGGTTAAGCCACATGACACAATGTAAGCCATGCAAGCAACAGATACCCTGAGAGACCCTATGATAAGACACTGGCAATAGCATTGGTTGTAATCTTACAGTTTAACAAAGAGGCAAAAACTACTTGTGTCCAAAAAGGTCCCTGGTGCTTCCCAAAACATAAGCAAAGGGTATAAACTTGTAATAGTAATACACTGACTTTCCATGACGAATTAAAGGTGAATCATTGATTATGTGTATATACATGGATGCACTTATACACACATATGCATATACATACATGCATAGTTTCTTTTTTTTAGATACTTTTATTTTTTTAATATTTTATTTATTTCTAGGAGAGAGAGAGACAGCGTGAGCAGGGGAGGGTCAGAGAGAGAGGGAGTCACAGACTCTGAAACAGGCTCCAGGCTCTGAACTGGCAGTCAGCACAGAGCCCGACGCGGGGCTCGAACCCACGAACCGCAAGACCTTGACCTAAGCGAGAGTTGGTCGCTTAACCGACTAAGCCACCCAGGCTCCCCATACATGCATAGTTTCTATTTTACAGACTAATCATTGATGTTGTATTTACTTATATGTCTACATGTGTGTATATAATCAGTGCGTACCTAAAATCAATGATTTTATCTATTTACAGAGAGATGATATGGATATATAGATGCAGACAGAACTATAGATATTGATGTAGAAGTAGGTGTTGGTAAACAGAGATATAAATATAGGTGAAGATAGATACAAATATATAGTCGATGATTAGCCCGCAATCTTGATGCAGACTCATAGATAATTTATCAAAGGCAGAGCTAGGGAGTTAGACGGAGTAAGAATTTTAAGGAACGACAGCTCTGGAAATGTCAGTGAACACTTAACGTTCAAGTTCTCATATGCACGGAAACTGGAAACACACTGGTATTTCCAGAACTGTGGTTCTTCAGAAATCTTCACCTCCTTGGACTCCGTCCCCACGTTCCCCACGTTGCTCACGCTTGGATGCCTCAGTTTCTCTTCTGAGAGCCATGCCGTGACCAGAGAGTCCAGACTCTTGGGAAGGCGCCCCTGTGCGTTGCATGGCAGCCCGGGGCAGTCAGTGCGATGCCTCCAATGGAAATTTAAAGAGATGACAGATCGTGAGAGCAGGTGCTTGGGGCCACATCTACACGGCACCGGGGACCAGCTACTGACCTGGAAGCCACAGACCCAGTGTTGCTGAAGTCGCGGCCAGAGCCCCACTAATGAGCCGGCCCGGGGGCAGCTGGGGAAAGGTCTGCCAATCCTGGAGTTGCTCTCCAGTGCCACTGTCCCCTAACGCAGGGCCCACGGCAGCGCTGCGAAGGTGTGCTAGGCCGGGCTGGCGCAGGGGCAGGGGTGAAATATTGGAACACGTCAAGGGCACATCTCGGCCAACAGGACATAAAGCGGGGTGTGTGGGACTCTCCAGGGCAGGCAACCAGCAGGACAGAGAAGTCAACGCCAGGTAGTCTCCTGGTTGAAGTCACCTCGCAGGGCGCAGGGGCCGTGCTGGGTAAGACCACGCAGGTTTCTGCGGCTGGCATTCTGTTATTCATCCGAATTCAACAGCAAGGCAGTGCCTTCTGTAACGTCTCAGAATGATGGAGATGGGAAATTGTATCTGAATGCCGGACCTTGAAAATGAGAGTAGAGGGTACTTATGCGGCTACAGACGGGATTGGACACAATGATGTCTTTGTAAATCTATGAGCAGAGAGAGGAGGCCACGGCAGCTGAGACGTGAGCTGCAACAGAATCCAAGAAAAAGAGGGAAAGAAGGGAGGGGAGAGAAAGGAAGGAAGGAAGGAAGGAAGGAAGGAAGGAAGGAAGGAAGGAAGGAAGGAAGGAAGATAGAATTCCACATTGAAAAAACACTGAAAACCGTCGTTTGAAAATAGAGTTACGTTGGATGGTTTCCAAAGAGCTAATGCTGAGGGAAATGGGACGCAAGCAGCCCGGTGTCTAGAGTAAGTGATGCTCTGAGCACCTGTCACCCCCAGAACGGATCCTCAGAGTGACCTCCGGGTCATCAGACTCTGATCTGGAAACTACGTAATGATGAGTTGCCTGATCTTTGTTCGAATGGAACACATGGCACAGAGAAGTAATTAGAAATTACCCAATTAATGAAAACCACCCTCCACATGTTTGTTTGCCTATTTAATTTATCTTAGAATCTAAATTTAAAACAGGGGAATTCAGCCATGTCAGACCGCATCGTTATGCTTTATTTCAAGACGAAGACCCAAAAAGAAAGGATTGCTTTGCTAGTAGGGAAGACAAAATATCCCACGTATTGTAATACATGAAATCTGATGTTTGTAGCCACGTAAGTACACCACGTAGTGTGAAAATAAACAAAGGGCAAATTTCAGGTCTCTTTCTTTTTAATGTAGTAAAACTACTCGGGTACATTTTATAAACACCACATTATTAATGTGTCTAGCATTTTCTACAGACAGCATTTCACATTCATAAATACCATGGATTTTATAGACACTGTCAACATTACTAACATTTCTAGCTATGTAGGAATCCCTCAAAATACCTAATATGTTCTACTTATGGAGACGTTTCACACAATGCTTTTCCCGATAGTATTCATGGGTTTCCATAAGTGGGTGGTTTCTGGGAGCTGAGTATCTTTTTTAGGTAAACCTAATGTACTAACAGCTAATTTAAAGCTTTTGCTCAGTGTGACATTACACAGCATTGTTTAACTAAGTTTTTGCACCCAGAAAGAAACTTCCACGTTCTCTGCTAAACGTCTCAGGCTCATCCTCTCATTTCCCAAATGGTGGCAGGGAAGGTCAAGGTCAATGAGGACATGCTGCCCAAAGTCACACACTCTCATTTTCAACATGTGTTAGTCACATTTCTGTTCCTCTGTTTCATTTCAGAGACGGTAGATGACTATCTGTCTACAGGGAGGGCAACACAAGTACATGCTCTGACTTAGACATATAAAACCAGGCAATACTTTTAAAATAATGATGTCAAGAGAAATCTCTATTTCCACTGCATTTCTAGGAACATGGTCATATTCACTCTTCAATTTACAGGAAAATGTGGCCATTTTCTCCACGCGAACGTGCAGTCCCCAAAGCTGTATTCCCGTGGCCACATTATTTTTCCCTTTTCGTGCCCCCCCCAAACAAGCACTTATGATTTACACAGGAACACTTTGCTCTGTAAATCTCACTATGTTTAGTCTCTTAGGTCACCAAATAACAAAAGAGAAAGCCTTCTTTGTTCACCAGAAAATGAGAGTATAAGACACTTACGATTTACACAAACGTTGGACACCTTTGAGAAGACAGATTCCATCTGGGTTCAAATCGCTGCCTCCAGGGTCACATGGTTTTCCTAGAGATCTCTTTTCTGCATCATTAAAAAATGTTTTTAAATGTTTTATTTATTTCAGAAAGAGAGAGAGAGAGAGAGACAGCGTGAGCAAGGGAGGGTCAGAGAGAGAGGGCAACACAGGATCTGAAGCAACTCCAGGCTCTGAGCTGTCAGCACAGAGCCCGATGCAGGGCTCAAACCCACGAACCGTGAGATCATGACCTGAGCCGAAGTGGGACGCTTAACCGACTGAGCCACCCAGGCGCCCCTCTTTTCTGCATCATTATGAAGGTGGAGGATAACCTTCAGGTGTTTTCTGTGGAGAATGTCTTTATTGGATCAGATAACATATTGTATTCAAAGTGGAAATCTTTCCCCAGATACTTTGGGGGGAAAAAATGGGAGGGAGGCAGAAAACATTGTTTAATAACATGTAAATACAATACTATCCTTTTTTCTTTTCTTTTGAGACCCCGGAAGCAGGTTAATTTGTTTGGTAGATGGCAGGTTGTGGTAATTCCTACCGAGAAATGAATTGTCAGCTCCTGGTTCTTTAAACAACCCTCTTGAATTTTTGTCATTCATGTACACTCACATTTACTGACTTTTCATGATGCACAAGCCCATACCCAGAGAGGGTGTTGTCCAGAGAAACGTACCCATCCATGCACAACCTCCATGTGACTTTCTCTGGTGCATCCTGAGGGACGGACCACATTCACAAGTGACACGCAGCACAGGGCCTGTGTAGACATCACAAGGAATTTCTACAACTGTGAATCTCAAGGATTTTGCATTCCCACACGTACTTTGTTCGGCAATGTGATTCCCAGGAACAAACGAGAGATTAGCAAATGGAAGAGCGAAGGCAAGAAGGTTGATTCACAGATGACTTAAGGATTTACTTCTTTCTTAAGGCAGAATGTGTGTGTATACCCCATTTTCTTTATCCATCCACCCATCAATGGGAACTTGGGTTCTTTCCATGCTTGCCTACTGTGAACAATAATAATACTGCCATGAATATGGGGTGCAGAAATCTCTCCAACATCCCGATTTCAATTTGGGAAGATGTTTACCCAGAAGTGGGTCTGCTGGACCATGCAGTTGATTCACTTTTAGTTTTTTTGAGAACCTCCATATTGTTTCCAGAGCGGCTGCACCATTTATATCGCCATCAATAATATACACAGGTCCCAATTTCTGCAGTCTCTCAACAGCAATCATGACCTTCTTAAAAAACAAAATAACACCTATTGTAATGGATGTGAATTTATCCCTCACTGGGGTTTGGATTTGCATTTCCATGATGACTGTGATGTCCAGCCTCTCTTCACAGGCCATGCGTATGTTTTTGGAGAAATGTCTATTCAAATTTTTTGCCCATTTTAAAATCAGGTCCTTTTACTCTTGAGTTGCATACATTTCTTATATTTTTTGGATATTAACCCCTCTGGGAGACAAAGTTTCGGTTATGCGAGATGAGCACATTCTAGAGATTTGCCATAGGACACAGTGCCTGTAGTTAACAGCATGGTATTGTGTTCTTCAAAATATGTGAAGAGGATAAATCTCATGTTCAATGTTCTTACCTCACACACAGAAAAAAGAGAAAACAAAGAGATTTTTCGAGGTAGTGTGTATGTTTAGTACTGTGGTAACAAGTATGGTGGCGGCGGTATCATGGGCGTATCCGCATATTCCCGTATCCGAACTCATCAAGATATGTACATCGAATGTGCCCAATTTTTGTATCTCGATTATGCCTCGATAAAGCTTAAAAATTTTAATGCAAAAAGTAAGGAGGCTTCAAGGAGTTCTCCAGCCAATGAGCAACCGGTGTTTTATTCCACAAGACCTTTTAAGAGATCTTATGAAATATATTTCAGAACTGTCTACTCTCACGGCAGATGGGGAAATCATGCATCCATTTATCCATTGGTTTCTGTCTCATTCATCAAGAGGCACCTCTAGGTACCTCTCCCTAGGCAGACAAACCCTAGAAAGAAGCAAGAAAGATGAGGTCAGCTATTGTAGGGACATACCTGCAAAGAGCTGGTGAAAACTATCAAGGATGACCCAACACACAGGTAGACTTTAGGTAAGAAATACTCTTTAGCAAAGAGTATATGAAGAATAATATAGTATCTGTATGCACAACCACACCCTTACTTCATCTTCCTCAATTTACTGACATTCAGCTGATATTTTACTGAACACGTGCCATGTGGAAAGGTCCATCTCCTAATTTCTTTTAATCCCAAACAACTTTATCAATCTAATAAAAAACACCATTTCTTCCTGGACAAGTATAATAAGCACACACGTTTGCCCTAATCTTTGAAAGATGGAAAGCCATGTAGCTCACAAGCAAAAACCCAACCCTATAACAACATGTGTGGCACTTGGGAGCTAAAAAGATGGGTAAAACCTTCTTTCCATCATGAACAATGTCTGAAGGAGGAGAATTGACAGGTAAGCAGCCACCAATGTTGTGTCAGAAATTGGAAGAAAAGCCACGCTAGAATTATAGATAAAATTTCAGAGAAACCCCAAAGAAAGGGTGATTATTTCTTTTTTTTATTTTTTAAATTTTTTTTAAATTTATTTTTGAGAGAGAGATAGAGACAGCATGAGCAGGAGAGGGTCAGAGAGAGAGGGAGACACAGAATTTGAAACAGGCTCCAGGCTCTGAGCTGTCAGCACAGAGCCGGATGCGGGGCTGCAACCCATGAACAGTGAGATCATGACCTGAGTCGAAGTCGAATGTTCAACCAGCTGAGCCACCCATGCGCCCCAAGGGTGATTATTTCTAACTCCAGATGACATCTTCTTGGGTTGACCGTTTGGGGTCTTCAGGACTTCTTTGCTTCCGCGAGAAAATAGAGGGTGTCACCTCGAAGCCACAGTAGAGCGAACGGTGCAGATACAACACGTACCCTCCTGCTTTTTATAAACCATGAGCTCTTTAACACGGGTAACTTCTTTCAGAATCCGGTTTTGGCATATAATGGCGGCGGCGGGGGGAATGGCAATTTCTTTGCCCAAAGAAACAAAATAGAACTTAAACAATTATTGTAAATCGATGCAGGTCTAAGATAAGCTTTTAGGACAAGGCAGCACGAAGGAGATTCAGGGAAGGCAAAACTCATTAAGGGGAAATCAGTCATGAAAATGGAATTTAGAGAACCCACAACTCAAGAAATGATTTTGCCATGAAGTCCACTTTTTAAAAAGTAGGTGTTGGGTGAGTTCGTTAGGATCCCACTCTGGCTCCAGGAACTGGTTCACAATAATGTCTGTGAAAATGTCACCCCGTGGAGAAGTGCCATCCTGTGTAGGCAGGGATGGTGCCGGCTCCCGCGTGTGGAGGGCTTGGAAGACTTTCACCTTATGTTGCAATTCTTTGACATTACTTTCTGCAGATCCAAGGAAGCTTTCCACCCTGGTCACTGTCCAGCCAGGAAGAAGAGAATCTGCTCTCAGGGCAGGAAGCATAGGAAGGTGTGTCTTTCTTCCTTCCATATCCTACAGGCTGGAACGGAGTCACAAGATCACACGTGGCTTCAACAGATCCTGGAAAATGGACATTATTCTGTGCTTCCATTGTTTAAAACGTGCTCTTGAAGAAGAGAACGTTTTCAGGGCGCCTGGGTGGCCCAGTCGGTTAAGCATCCGACTTCGGCTCGGGTCATGATCTAGTGGTCCATGAGTTCGAGTCCTGCAACGGGCTCTGTGCTGACAGCTCAGAGCCTAGAGCTGTTTCCAATTCTTCATCTCCCTCTCTCTCTGCACCTCCCCTGCTCTCTCTCAAAATTAAATACACATTAAAATTTTGTTTAAAAAACAGAACATTTTCTTTTTATGAAAGACAGAGTGTGATGATGTCAGACTCCACCACATTGAGTTAACGGAAGGAAATCTATAGCGTGTGTACATATACACATGTGTACATGTATGTGTGTGCATGTGGTGTGTGCATCTACTAAGTAAGCTCAGGATGACGTGTGGGTGTTTCCATGCATGGTGGGAAGTTTGTTAGTTCAAACAGATGCATGAACGCGCATAGCTGATAATCGAATTAGATTTAGGATGGACCCAGTAGGTACTCTTGGTGCTTTGCATATATGTATTATTTTCAGAATAATATTTGTTATACCTTAGGGAAAGCTACATGGGTGTTGTATCCAAAACTAAAAATTCACTCCTCAAGCCAGTGGAGACACTCTAAATTATACTATTGCACCCTCAACCTCACTGTGTTTCAAAAACAAATATTATTTCTGGGAATATACATATCTTCTATATATTTATATTTAACGTATTTACTTTTTATTTTTTAAATATATTTATAGCAGTAACATATCATGTATTAAATATGTTATAAATGTATACACATACACATATATTTATATACATGTATAAATATTAACATATGTAAATATCTATGTTTCCTGTTTTAGTTTATTTATTTATTTTGACAGAGCACCAGCAGGGGAAGGGCAGAGAGAGAGAGAGGAATCCCAAGCAGCCTCCATGCTTAGTGTGGATCCTGATGTGGGGTTTGAACCCATAACTGCCNGGGGCTTGAACCCACAAACCGCGAGATCATGACCTAAGCGAAAGTCGGACGCTTAACCAACTAAGCCACCCAGGCGCCCCGTGAACAAGGATTCTATCTTGAGAGATCAGTTGGTATGTTTTATCATTTCAAGTAAATGTTTACCTTTTCCAAGATGGCCTCTATCTGCTGCATGAAAGCGGACAGAGGGAGATACTGAACAACACAGAAAGTGGAAATGTACTCACAGAGTTCACACTGGTCATTCTACATTGGTGTGATTATAAGTGATCTGTGGTTTTTCTAACGTCCTGGTTTTCTTTACAAATGTATCCTCAAGCAAGCTGACTCCTCTCGAAATATGTAAGGTTGCCATTAAAAAATGACAAGCACATAAACATGAATATTTTAGATGAAAAAGAAGTATGCATTGTTCAATAAATCCTTGTGTTGCCCTCATTTTGTGTCGAAAATCTCTCATCGATGAATGAGCTTGGTTCATTTTCTTCTCTTCCCGCTAAGGAGGTAAAAGGGAAGTTATATTTTCTTAAAGCCAGTGGGATGAAATGCACACGCCGAAATGATATATTTGTCTCTACAATACTCTTAGCAGGAAACATTGGCCCTTGCACAGACTCTTTACAAGTTGGAAGATAGAATATTAGAAGCTGAGAGTCTTCATAAATCAATGTAATGTGAGACTCAAGAATAAGAAGCAGGTCAGAAGGAAATGCTCGCTACCAGGGCATGTGGCATGTGGCTTGCACAAACGTTGTGAGCTCCTGGAGGGGGCTTTCTTACTCAGCCTCTTCTCATAAGACAAGGGATACACAGAGACACCCAAAGGTGCCACTCCAATGCCTCTGAAAATCTCGTTTTCCAAACAGGGTCATTGACACTCCTGGGCCATCGAAGAGGTATGAGACATTCTCTAAGGAATTTGGTAGAGACTTTCTGAAAATACAAGTAACCTTGAATCCATGTCTGAGTTAAAGTTTGCTGGAGAGTCAGGAATTTCACCAGCAGCCAGAATGAATGAGGACCCTCCCCAGCCCTGGTGTGGGCAGAGGTCATTTGGGAAGCACCAAGGATGCATCCCCAGCCCTCCCACACGAGGGCACATCAGGGGGCGGGAATGGGAGGCAGGTGTCTCCATGGCCGAGCGCCAGTGACAAGTGACCCCTCTCCCTCATGTGTCAGTGGGGGCTGAGCAGGGACTTGGGACCTGTATGTCCACTGGGCAGGAGCCAGACGCCGGCCCTGACCACATGTCATGATGCTGCTGACACAGGCTGGTTAATGAAGACCCAGAATCCCATCATCGTGATGCCCACAGTCCCCAGTTTGCAAACCAATTTCCTTGTCACACCAAGAAGCAGGAGGAGGCGATCTGAAGGACAAGAGGCGATCAACAGATGGCAGCAACAGATGCAGAGATTTAGACGCTGGGCCAAGGCGACGTGCTATTCTCTCAAGATTCGCTCTTACACTGGTACGTGATTCTGACGTTATCTCAAAGTACAACGATTAATTAAAGATATGCTGTAAAGATAACTAAAATAAGAATTACTCTTTTTGGTCAGTAGTGCCCGGGCGGGTGGCTTAGTCGGTTGAGCATCCGACTTCGGCTCAGGTCATGATCTCACGGTTCATGAGTTTGAGCCGCGCGTTGGGCTCTGTGCTGACTGCCAGCTCAGAGCCTGGAGCCTATTTCGGAGTCTGTGTCTCCCTCTCTCTCTGACCCTCCCCTGCTCACGCTGTCTCTCTCTCTCTCTCTCTCTCTCAGAAATAAATAAAACATTAAAAAAATTAAGAATTACTTTTTTTTTTATTTTAGGTAGGCTTCACACTCAGTCAGGAGCCCAATGTGGGGATTGAACTCAAAACCCCAAGGTCAACACCTGAGCTGAGGTCAAGAGTCAGACGTTTAACTGACTTAGTCACCCAGGTGCTCCAAGATATTGTTAATTTTAAATTCTAAGGCACTGTTTTAGGAAACAAAACAACCTGTCTCAGCCCATGATAATATATATTATATAATA
>NW_027528610.1:2066525-2096114 GCF_008692635.1 Crocuta crocuta | reverse complement strand
ATGATTGGTATATAATATATAATATATGATAATATATTAAACATATAAATATATGTATTATCATGGGCTGACTCAAATGGGCTGTGGTGACACACATATAAATATATATCTGTGGTGCACTATATATATTATATATGTCTATATAAAATGCATGTGTGTGGAGTGATATTCATATTAATATATATCATGTGATATATATATGTGCATATGCATATATAGCATCTACAAAATCTTTTCTATTACTTAACTAAGATTCTACACACACAACCTTACTTACACTGATGTAGGTGATAAAGCATTAACTATGTTGGGGCACCAGGCTGGCTCAGTCGGTTAAGCATCCAACTCTGCATTTCACCTCACATCATGATCTCACGGTCATGGGATTCTTTATCTTTCCCCTGCCCCTCTCCCAGCTTGTGTATGCACACCTGCACTCTCTCTCTCAACAAAAAGAATTAACTAGATTATTATAGAGTCTTAAATTGCAATGTCAACATGCTATAAGAAACCTATTTTTCTTCAAGTTTGGAATTAAAACCACAAAAACAATTCTTCTCAGCTCCAATTACTTATTGTTTACTAAGTATACAAATAATTCTAACCCTTGTATTCACATATGGTAAATTTTTTAAAAAATTCCTAATGTTTTCTTTATTTCTGAGAGAGAGACAGCATGAGCAGGGGAGGGTCAGAGAGAGAGGGAGACACAAAATCTGAAACAGGCTCCAGGCTCTGGGCCGGCTGTCAGCACAGAGCCCGACACAGGGCTCTAACCCACGAATCGTGAGATCATGACCTGAGCCGAAGTTGGATGCTTAACTGACTGAGCCACCCAAGCGCCGCACACATATGGTAAATTTTAACCTGACATAGAATTCAAAATTAACTTCTTAGAAATGTCAGAGTAAAATTCTGAAATTACTTGTGCTCACAGTTACAAATGTGGGCCTATGTCTAATTATTATTATTATTATTTTTTTAAATTTGTAATGTTTTATTTATTTCTGAGAGAGAGTGAGATGGCGTGAGCAGGGGAGGTGCAGAGAGAGGGAGACACAATCTGAAGCAGGCTCCAGGCTCTGAGCTGTTAGCACAGAGCCCAACGCGGGGCTCGAACCCACGAACCGTGAGATCATGACCTGAGCTGAAGTCGGACGCTCAACCGACTGAGTCCCCCAGGCACCCCAATGTCTATGTCAAATTATCATTCTGACATAGACTTTGGTTATGAAACCTTTGGTTTCTGTTCCTTTTCTACTTTCCATTTTAGTTACTTGACTGTGCCCATTGTAGAGATAGGGACTTCTCCAAATAAGAACTGTTAAACAACTTACAATAAAAATTATGAAAAAAATATTTTACAAGTGTTACTTGCTTTTCTATAATATTATGTGCAAAGGACTATACCAGACACTCAAAGGGCACAGAAAAGTGATGAAAACACACTTTAGTCTTGCACTACAGGGGTTTCTGTAAAACATAAACCAAGCAGATCTCAAACCTAATGTAATAAAAATAAGAAACGTTACAATTCTGGAGGTAGCATTCAAGTTCTATGATACCGCAAAATCTTCCAAACACACACACACACACACAATCTGTATTGGTTTCCTAGAGCAGCCATAACAAAGCACCACAAATCATGGCTCTTAAAACAATGAGAATTCAACTTCCCCCAGATCTAGAGACCAGAGTCTGAGATCCAGGCAGGGCAGGACCCCTGAGACCCAGGGGGTGGGGCTGTGCTCCCTCCTGAGGCCCCAGGGGAGGGTCCTTCCCGCCTCTCCCAGCTCCTGGGGCCCCAGGGTCCCCGGGCTCGTGGCCGCGTCCCCCCGTCTCTGCCTCCGTCTTCACGTGGCTTCTCCCCTGTGTCTGCGTCTCCTCCTCCGTCCCTTACAAGGACACGTGTCATTGGATATACGGATACCCTGATCCATGAGCTCATCTTATCTTAACTGACTGAGCCACCCAGGAACCTCTGAGCTTATCTTATCTTGATTACATTCCTAAGATTCTATTTCCAAAAAAGTTTACATTCCCAGGTACCAGGAGTTAGGGCTTCATCCTATGAGGGACACAACTGAACTCACAACACACACACACACAACTTTAAGAACGCAGGGTTCTGGGAAAGGGGCACGGCGACATTCAGTGATGCGGAGAAGCTAGGAGGACATGGGGCTGCCCAGAGCTTTGTGGAACAGCCGTGTGATTTATTTAAATTTGGCACCTTATGTTCTGTGGTTAACAGTCCTCTGTTAGTCTCTTCTCGGAAGCTACTCAACGTTCACGCCAATACATTCTCCGTTCAGTCCTCCGAGGTCACTGAGGGCAGCGTTCAATACACGAACCCGTCAATGAAGAGCACACACAATCAAATAGGTTTGAAACACCTTATTCTTTAAAAAGTGGCTTTGCCATGATGACAGTTTTACTGTTTATTTTCAAAATATATCTGTGTGAACATGTACTGTGTGAAAATGCCCAACTCAAAAAAACTACAATATATAAAAAGAAGGTCATTGTCAAACTCAAGGGTGTGCATTATCAATAGGGAAAATGGAGCAGACTGCCTCTCAGGGATGACTAACGGTGCCAGGAGGCGAAAAGTTCAGGCTGCAAGTCACATCCTAATAGAATAATGACCTGCCAACTTCGATGAAGCGTTAATAAATGCACCAGGAGAGAAGGAGTTTGCTCAGTGAGACAAGGGCCCCAGGTAAACAGGGAGGAGAGAATCAAAACAAAGCAATGAGGCAGGCAGCTTGCATCTGTGCTTAACCATTTTCTGAGCTTCACCACTTTCTGCATAAATGGAAGCAAAATGCAGAACTTTCCAGGACTTCCGTGTGCAGGGAACTTCCAGAAGAAGGTCACGTGCAACCCACATCAGTATTTGCCATATTGCACAACCACACCAGTGGGTTCAGTGCTGCACTGAGAGCCTCTCGAAAATGAAGGCAGTCGATGCAATAAAATGAATAAAACCATCATAACTGCTCTGTTATATAGAAGAGCCAATACACATAAGTCAGAAGCATAGACTTCAAACATCTTTGTTTACCCATTAAAGAAAAAAAATAGATAGATACATAGATACATAGATAGATATAGTTGATAGATATAGATGATTGATAGATATACATGATAGATAAAAGGTAGATGATAGATAGATATAGATGATTGATACAGATGATTGATATACATAGATGATAGATAATAGATAGATGATAGATAGATGGATGGATAGAGATGATAGATAGATAGCTAGATAGATAGATAGATAGATAGATAGATAGATATAGATGATTGATAGATATAGATGATAGGTAATAGATGATAGATAGATAGACAGAGAGAGAGAGAGATGATTGATAGATAGAGATGATTGATATAGATGATAGATAAATAGATAGATATAGATGATTGACAGATATAGATGATTGATAGAGAGATAGATATAGATCATTAATAGATAGATAGATATAGATGATAGATAGATGATAGATAGATAGATATGATGGATGGATGGATAGATAGATAGATAGATAGATAGATAGATAGATAGATAGATAGATATGATGGATGGATGGATAGACAGATAGATAGATAGATGATAGATAGAGAGAGAGATGATTGATAGATAGAGATGATTGATATAGATGATAGATAAATAGATAGATAGATAGATAGAGAGATAGATAGATAGATAGAGAGATAGATAGATAGATAGAGAGATAGATAGATAGATAGAGAGATAGATAGATAGATAGAGAGATAGATAGATAGATAGAGAGATAGATAGATAGATAGAGAGATAGATAGATAGATAGAGAGATAGATAGATAGATAGAGAGATAGATAGATAGATAGAGAGATAGATAGATAGATAGAGAGATAGATAGATAGATAGAGAGATAGATAGATAGATAGAGAGATAGATAGATAGATAGAGAGATAGATAGATAGATAGAGAGATAGATAGATAGATAGAGAGATAGATAGATAGATAGATATGATGGATGGATGGATAGACAGATAGATAGATGATAGATAGATAGATAGACAGACAGACAGACAGAAGGGCTTTCTGTGTTCCTCAAGATCCTGGTTGTGCTTCTATTTCATGTTGAGCTGCTGACCTTACTAAGTGAGCTGCTTTTAGTCTTGTATCTGTGCGTAATGATGTCTCTTTTCTTTATGGATATTTTAGAGCCTGGATGGAGTAGGTATGTTGTTGAAAAAAGGATGATAAGAGCAGCTTCATCTAACTCTTTCCATATCAACTCTGACACCTTGGCCGTAGAGGAAGGACCCGTTGGTTCTCACTTGCTGATAGGGTGAGGAGATTTGGGAGGATGCTTCTAGGTCCATCAGCCCATCAGCCTGCAGCGTCCTGGCTCCAAAGATTAAGGAAGGAACAATCACCAACTCATAGAAGGACTGTCACAAGAGCACCATTGATTGACAGTGATTGAACAAATTATGAGACATGCCCAAGTCCTGACCCACAATACCTGTCCATGTGACATTATTTGGAAATAGAGTCTTGGTTGTCAGTGGGATTGTTTAGGTTAAGATAAAGTCATCCTCGAATAAGGGAGCCCCTATTCCAATATGGCTGGTGTCCTTATAAGACAAGGACTGTGGACACAACGCAGCTACATGGGGAGAATACCACGTGGAGATGAAGTCAGAGATGGGGGCATGCTTCTATAAGCCAAGCAGGACTCAGAGTTTCCACCAAACCCCCAGAAACTGGGAAAGAGTCTGGAATGGATGCCTCCTCAGAGCCTCCAGGAAGAGGAGTTAGCCCTGTTGACTTCTGGATCTCACACTCCAGCCTCCCAAACTAGGAGAGAGTAAGCCTCTCGTGTTGATGACACCCAGTTTGGGGTACTTTGTTATGGAGCCCTACCTACCAAACTAACACAGCTATGCCCAGCCCTGCACCACACACTTCAGGAATTAATCTGAACAGCTTTACCTGGAGTCCCTTTATCTCCCTCCATCTGCGTGCACCTGAGGAGACTTCACGGGACACCTCTACACACCTGTGCCCACCATACATTTAATTTTCTCTTTGTCCCCAAAGAGACAACCATAAGAACAAAAAGGCAACTGTTTAACTCGAGTCGGGTAGTATTGTCCAGAAAATTCCTCGATGCACACACTATAACAAAACAGAGGCAGATATGAAAATAAGGGCTGTTACTGGCAGCACCCTCTGGGGAAATTTGCATTCTGATCGAGGATCATCTTGTTTCCGTTAATATTTGTTAGGTCATTTAAGACAAGGGTCATGATTTCAGGAGCGTCTCTGTGTTAGTGAAAGGCCAGCCATGTTTATCTTTGCTCACACAAAGCCAATTTGAATGCAGAGGACTCACAAAAGAGAGCTCTCAGAACGGGTTTGTTTTCACAGGGGATTATTTTCCCTCTTAAATGGGTGTTACTGCTGTTTGATCAGCTGGATGACTTCTCTTCAGCATATTATTAAAATGTGGCAATGACCTTCAAGTCAATTATGCTATGTCGAATTCTCCATATCAGCACTGAAACAAGCACTTTAAAGATGCAGAAAGAAGCCTCTTGAAACAAATTTATCCGAGTGGAAAGCACTGTCAATCAATCTCTCTCCGTGTGTGTGTGTGTGTGTGTGTGTGTGTGTGTGTGTGTGTGTGTGTGTAAACATACTGGAATGCATAAATGGATGGATGGACGGACGGACGGATGGATGGATGGATGGATAGATGGGTGGATGCATGGGTGCATGCATGGATGCACAGGTGGTTGGATGGGTGGGTGGATGGATGGATGGATGGATGGATGGATAGACAGATGGTTAGATGGATGGATAGATGGGTGCATGGATGCATGGGTGGATGGATGGATGGGTGGATGGATGGATGGATGGATGGATGGATGGATGGATGGACGGATGGATGGGTGAATGGATGGATGGATGGACAGATGAATGGGTGAATGGATGGATGGATAGATGGGTGGACTGAGAGATGGATGGATGGATGGATGGATGNATGGACGGATGGATGGGTGAATGGATGGATGGATGGACAGATGAATGGGTGAATGGATGGATGGATAGATGGGTGGACGGAGAGATGGATGGATGGATGGATGGATGGATGGATGGATGGATGGATGGATGGAAGGAAGAATAAATGTGTGTATATGCTTATATTTTACCTTTCAAGATGCTAAATCACTTACTAAGAATCAGAAGCATTCCTCAACAGCTATGGACTATTCTGTTCACTTCAATTAGAAAACACAGCCTGTTAAAAAACCAGTAGCATATTTTTGCCTTCAAGGGCAGAGCTCTGAAAAGAAAGCAAGCCATAGCCATTTCTGCTCACTTTGAATGTAATTGGGAAATGTCAACCTTAATAAAAAGCAGAGGCAGTGCCCAGCCACTTGTTAGCAGGTCAGGCCAGTGGACTTGCCTTGGATGGAGGTCAAATACTGAGGTGCTCACAGGTGTGGCAGGCTGCATTTTCACAACAGTCCACATCATTGTCTCCTGAATTAAATGATCCTCTACAATATGACTTTAAAATATTCCATCACAACATGGAACCTTTGGAGTCCAGACAGATGTGTTGTAGCTTCAGTGAACAGAAGGTTGCAGAAGTAACTTCAGTGTAGAATTATGTATCTCAAAAGCGTGTCCTTATCCCTCAGAACCTGTGCGTGCGACCTTATTCGGAAAAAGTTTCTTTGCAGATGTAATTGATACAGGGATCTCAGGATGAGCTCGTCATGGATCAGGGTGGTCCTGAATCCAATGACACGTGTCCTTAGAAAAGATAGAAAAGGAAACACAGACACAGAGAAGCCACAGAGAGAGATGGGAGGGACATGGCCAAAAACTCATGGATGCGTGGAGCCCCGAAACTGAAAAAGGCAGGAAGGACCCCCCCACCCCCGGATCCTCTGGAGGCAGTGAGAGTGTGGCCCTGCCCCACCTGGATCTCAGACCCTGGTCTGCAGAGCTGGGGGAAGATCAATTTCTGTTGTCAGAGCCCACATGTATGTGGTAATTTGTTCCAGCAGCCATAGTGACCTCATGCGGTGTTCACTCATGCTTAGAGCAGCCCTATTGTCAATAGTCAGACACACGAGCAACCATCAATGGATGAACAAAAGGTAGTCCATCTGTACAATGGAATATGACGCAGCCTTGAAAAGGAAGGACGTTCTGACACCTGCCACGACATGAATGAACCTTGGGGACACGGGGCTGGGTGACATAAATCAGTCACAAAAAGACAAACAGTATACGATTCCATTTCTGTGAGGTTCCCAGAGGAGTCAAATCCACAAAGACAGGGACTAGATGGTGGCAGCTGGGGGCCAGGAGTGGAAAATAAGACTTGTTTAATGGGTAGAGAGTTTCAGCTTTGCAAGATGAAAACATTTTGGAGATCTATTGCACAACAATGGGAATATACTTAATGCTGTTGAACTGCGCACTTAGGTTAAGATGGTAAATTTTATGTATGGCTCTTCTGCCATAATAAAAAGCTTTTTAATTATACCCTGGCATTGCACCAGCCACACGTTAAGTGTTGAATAGCCACCGGTAGCTTGGAGTAACCACGTCAGACAGCCCAGATGTAGAAACACTTCCACCATCATGGAAAGACAGAACTGACAGTGTTGCTGTATGCAGTCACAGATTAAAAAATAAAAGGACAAAAATCAGATTACTGAGGACAAGTTTATGAGCTAGATGAACATGGGCGGAACGTAATCAGCTCGGGAGCCACCTTTGGGTCATCACCATTTGTAAGGCTACGTCCTTATTATTGGAATCAGAGCCTTACTATTGGGACAGTTGCTGTGCAGTAGTTCTCAAACCAAGTGTGACCAGCAAGGGCTCCCTTTAAAATTAGTAGTAATGTGCAGATATATTGCAAGATTGAACATAATGTGGGGAGAAAATTATCGTCTCATCTCTAGAGTAAGTTTCACCCTGAAACAAACGGTGTCTAGATTTCTAACATTTAGCGCTTAAAAATAAAGATCCTTGGGACTTCTCAAAACAGGAAGGTGGGATATGAGAAGAGCAGAGATATTAACAGGAACAGCCCAATTTCCAATGCAAAGGAGGTGAAACTGTGTTTTCTTGACTCAAGGTCGTTACATCTGTATCTGTATTCCAAGTGTGTTTCGAGATGCCTAAAATAGGTTACGATTCTCATTTCAGCCAAGAAGCTAGAGATGCATGTTACAGACAGGTCTTAACAGAAAAACACCTCCTTCCAAAATGAGATCTTACATACCCATATCATTGTTCCATATTAGTACCAGAGAAACAAAGCAGTTGAAAACCGCTAATCTCTTTTGCATAGACTATGTGGAAGTTAATAGAAAACACATGGCCCAGAACGTCGCTAGAGAGATATGAGGCAGAGATATACATTAGAAAAAAAAGGCAGGAGGTGTAAAACAAAACAAAATAAAAACCCAGTGGCTTTCTTTTTTGCAGATAAAGGGAGTAGATGTAATTTAGGAATGACAAATAGCTTATGGGGAAGAGCCTCTAAACAAGCAGAAAAGAAAGGAGGTATTTTAGTTAAAATACATCAGACTGCAGCTAGAACTTATTCCTCGTTGAACAGATGAGATACACAGACAGATGATGATGATGATTTATGATGATAGATATATAAATGATAGAGAGATAGAGAGATAGATAGACAGATAATGGATGAATAGATTATGCATATATATCTAGCTAGCTATGTAGCATAATGGGTAGATGGACAGATAATAGATAAATGATGGATGGATAGATGATAGATAGATAGATAGATAGATAGATAGATAGATAGATAGATAGATAGATAGAAATGATGGATGGATAGATAGGCAGATTAATAGAGAGAGTTATGATGGATGGATAGACAGACAGATGATAGATAGATAGATAGATAATAGGTAGATGATAGATAATAGATAAGTAGACCAATGTTATATATAATGCATATAATGGATATATATTCAATTCTCATATATGTTGTGACATATACACATATATACATATATATACATAATATATAANGGCAGAGATATACATTAGAAAAAAAAGGCAGGAGGTGTAAAACAAAACAAAATAAAAACCCAGTGGCTTTCTTTTTTGCAGATAAAGGGAGTAGATGTAATTTAGGAATGACAAATAGCTTATGGGGAAGAGCCTCTAAACAAGCAGAAAAGAAAGGAGGTATTTTAGTTAAAATACATCAGACTGCAGCTAGAACTTATTCCTCGTTGAACAGATGAGATACACAGACAGATGATGATGATGATTTATGATGATAGATATATAAATGATAGAGAGATAGAGAGATAGATAGACAGATAATGGATGAATAGATTATGCATATATATCTAGCTAGCTATGTAGCATAATGGGTAGATGGACAGATAAGAGATAAATGATGGATGGATAGATGATAGATAGATAGATAGATAGATAGATAGATAGATAGATAGATAGATAGATAGATAGAAATGATGGATGGATAGATAGGCAGATTAATAGAGACAGTTATGATGGATGGATAGACAGACAGATGATAGATAGATAATAGGTAGATGATAGATAATAGATAAGTAGACCAATGTTATATATAATGCATATAATGGATATATATTCATTTCTCATATATGTTGTGACATATACACATATATACATATATATACATAATATATAATACATTAATATCATACATTAATTAATTAATATAATATATTTCTCAAAACATTGTGATATATGCATGTGTGTATGTGTATAGCTTTCTCAGGTATATCTCATCATACTCACACCAAGCAGGCCTATGCATATCTGAGAGTCAGAGCCTGACTGCGAAGGGACACAGAGCTGGCAGAGGGGCTCTACACTCAAGCAAAGATTGAAAGCGGCTGTCCATGGACCATCTGGTCTGGTGATGAGAATCCTCCAGTGCTCAACGAAGGCCATTTAGCAAAGAATCTTTCTCCTCCATGTGAGGCCCTTGGAAGGCAGCATCAGCATCCCTAAGAGCTTGAGGAAAAACCCACAGCCTGCACCCACTCACTACCTTTGCCGACCTGCGATCTGCATGCAAAAAATACTACCATGTGACTTTCATGGCTTAAAGTCGAAGACTCTGCAAGGGGTAAAGTCTAGTTTTTCTGGACTGTAAACTCACCTGTTCTCTCTCAACTCTAAAAACTGAAATGGAGTCTCACAGCGCGGTGGTGCCAATGGGTACACAATACCGGCGATGCGTTGGTGCTCGGCGGTTAAGTCCAGGATGCCCCGGGGATGGCGGCCCCAACCGCTGTGGTGAGCCAGCAGCCCTTCTAAGTACCGTCCCAACTAATGGAAACTATTGTACTTCGATCTCAATTTATATTAGAAACCTCCTTGTGCCTAATTAATTTGCAATTTGTACACAATAGCAGAAAGAAAGTCTTTGATTAACTAAGCTCTTTTTAATTAGAGCTTTATAGATAGAGGAGTGAAAACAAAACTAACAACTATTCCAATGAGAATCTGTGAGCCCGGGAAGACAAACCACACATAATCCAAAATAAAAGCGACAACAACAACAAAAAATCATAAGGAATCCCTTTGCTCAGATGAGTTCTTAATACCCTCTGGGGTGCGCTGAAAATAACCCTGGTTATTGATGTCCACATTGCCATTCAATATTTCATAATATTTAGGTGGTTCAAGTCAATTTAAAATCCCTCAATTTTCCGATCTAAAAGTCAACATTTCACTAACTTAACTCACCGGACAACTACAATAAAAAAGATAATATATGGAGATATTTTGTACAGTACTTATATGGGTAAGTTATTACTTCTTTTTTTTTTTAACTTAATGTCTTTATTTTATTTTGAGAGACAGAAAGCAAAGGGGGGAAGGGCAGAGAGAGAGGGAGACACAGGATCTGAAGCCGCCCCAGGCTCTGAGCTGTCAGTACAGAGCCCGACGCAGGGCTCGAACCCACAGACTGTGAGATCATGACCTGAGCCGAAGTCAGACGCTTAACCGACTGAGCCATCCAGGTGCCCCGGTAAGTTATTACTTCTTAAGAGAAGTAACTTTGTCAATACCTTCTCTTCCACAGTGACGTTTTAAAATTCCATGCAGGGGCAAAAATGCAAAAGCATTTGGTGCCACATTTTTCAAAGGCACAAGATAAGCAATCTGTCGCATATTAATGAAGGGCAGGTGACCTATGCCGATGGTCACATGTCACACCTCTGAAGGCAAACCTTGAAATATTAATGCATCTAAATTGAATCTCCCGGGAGGTACCCAGTCTGATTTCCTTTCTTTTGCTTTGAAGTGTCTGTTTCATGGAAACTTTGCATCGAGGGCCTTGTAACCTTTCAACTTCTTCACTGGGCACTTTTGAGATTTATTTCCATTCCCTTTACCCTCATCTTCTGAGCACAAAAAATGAAAGGAAGCAGAGGAGAACAGAATGAATGAGAGAATGGAAGAGGAAGGAAGGAAGGAAGGAAGGAAGGAAGGAAGGAAGGAAGGAAGGAAGGAAGGGAGAGAGAGAGTGAGGAAGAGAGGAAGGAAGGGCTGGAAGGAAGACAGATGGAAGGGAAAGACAAAGAACAAACTGAGGAGGGGCAGAGAGAGAGAGAGAGAGAGAGAGAGAGAGAATCCCAAGCAGGCTCCATGCTGTCAGCACAGAGCCTGACACGGGACTCAAATGCATAAATCGTGAGATCATGATCTTAGCAGAAATCAAGAGTCATATGCTTAACCAGCTGAGTTACCCAGATGCCCCTGCCTATTTTATTCTTTAATTGACAGTATCTTGATAATTGCCAAATAAAAAGTAGGCATTTAATAATACGATGGAACATACTATATTATACATTATATTATACTATACGATATTTATTATATGTTCTATGTTATATTATGTTAAATTACATATATCACTATATTCTATTGTGTTGTCCTACATTATATGTATGCATTTTTAATTTTTATTTTTATTTAAAAAATTTTTAATGTTTTATTTATTTTTGAGAGAGAGAGAGACAACGTGAGCAGGGGAGGGTCAGAGAGAGAGGGAGACACAGAATCTGAAGCTAGCTCCAGGCTCTGAGCAAAATGTCAGCACAGAGCCCGACATGCAGCTCGAACTCACCAATTGTGAGATCATGACCTGAGCCGAAGTTGGACACTTAACCGACTGAGCCACCCAGGTGCCCCTGTATACATGAAAAATGTATATATTTGAGAGAGAGAGAGAGAGAGAGAGAGAATCTTAAGTAGAGTCCATGCTCAATGCAGAGCCTAAGGTGGGACTCGATACCATGACCTTAGGATCATGACCTGAGCAGAAATCAAGAGTCGATGCTTCACTGACTGAGCCACCCAGGTGCCCCTGTCCTGCACTATAGTTTATTCAATCTACTTGACATCACTCTTCTCATCTTCTACATTGAAGGCTACAGCTACACATTCTTGTACTGTCTCACATGTTTGCACACTCTGTTGCCCATGAGGGTCTCTAGAATTTCTTTGTTTATCACCCACAAAGCCATTTACAGCAACTTTATTGCTTTACGTTATTAAGATGTGTTCAGTTTAAAGACTGAGCTCTCAGCCATGAGCCAGAAAAGGAAACCCAGAGTCTCTTAAGTAGGGCCTGAAACATGATGCTGATTTTTGCTGACCCTCTTTGACTTCCTGAAGTGGCCTGGCCACTCCGTCCAGGTAGAATCCAAAGTTAGAGCCATCAGCCTGGCTGTCGAGAGGAATGAAACCCAAGCACACCGGGCCTGACATTTCTCAGGTTGTGGGTTGAGTGGGTCAATGGGTTCAGATTTTACAAGTTGTAAGTACTCTCCATAAAATGCTCCCTTTCCACCTTTGAAATCACCATTCTGCTACTGTGGGGTCGCTTCCATCCACCTTCGAAATCACCACACTTCTATGAGCTCAGGGAAGGCTCCAAAGGGCCATAAATGGAATGGAATGACCTCATACTCCACTCCCGTTGAAACCTTTATGGCCGCAGTGCACGTGTTATGCATTGTGGGGAATCTTCAATCCAGCAGCACTGGGGAGACCTGGCTTCTTGAAATGGTGAGTGGTAAGGATGCTTCCCGCCATCAGTGGGAGCATGAAGATCTGAGTCGCCAAAGGCTGTAGCAATGATGGATGTAGCGTTTGTATTTGGGACATGTAGGTTCAAGGGTTCAGGGCCGTTCCTCCCATAGCAGACTGTTGGCCGTTGGCTATTTGGTCTTCCCTTGGCCTAATTACGGCTATTTGTTCTTCTAATCACAGCCCGATAAACAGTCCGTTAATGTGGGTCTATGGAAGAAGAGTAAGAATCAATACATGAGCACACAAATCATTGCCCGTTGCCTGTGTCACTCCTGGCCACTCTCCTTCTCTGTGGCCAAAAGACCCATGTCATTCACATCTGTGACATCTACGATGCTCTTCAGACTTCAGTTACAAAAACATAACAAAAATAATTCTTGCCTTTAGCTCCAATATAATTGTGTTTCTCTTCTTACTAACTCATCAAAACTCCCCTCCGTGTCACATACAGTGGTGCCTACTCAGAAGCATGCTCCTGGGGACGCCTGGGTGGCTCTGTCAGTTAGACATCTGACTTCAGCTCAGGTCATGATCTCGCAGTTCATGAGTTCGAGGCTCTCATTGGTCTCTGCTGACAGCTCGGAGCCTGGAGCTGCTTCAGATTCTGTGTCTCCCTCTCTCACTGCCCCTCCCCTGCTCACGCTGTCTCTCTCTCAGCAGAGTCCCAGAGCTAAATAATAACTCACATCCCAGCAGAAGAGTTGCAACCATGATCTACAAATTTACTTGGAAATAGGGGATGCACCCGTGGGGTTGGCCTTCTGATCAACGGCTGCTTGGGAAGAAAGTCCTTCTCTTGTTGACACAGGCTAAGAAACACCTGGAAATAGTAGAAGGAATGGCAAATTCATTCTCCTCCCTTAGACGTGCCAAACTCCTTCTGGAAACTGGCCCGGAAATTCCAAAATGGTATACAGAGCAGTGGGCAGGTGAGTAGCAATGTCTTGATTTGTGCCTGACCCACCATGTTACCAATACATCATATGGAAGCAGATACCCATCTCTGAAAATGCAGGTTTGGGGGCCACCCTGCAATCAACAGGTGGGATTTTGGCAAGGGTGTAAAGCCCCGGTGTCCCTTGCAGCTGTGTGTCCACCTGACTGTATTCAGTAGAAGACCCATTGATACTTCCTGGCCTCACCATTCATGGCTTCCATCATCAATTCATAAATTCATGGGTTGCATCATCAATTCATGTTTCACTGGGCAAGGCTACCATCCACACGCGGACGTATGTGCGGTTACAGGATCTGCCCACGCACGAGCCCTCCCTCAGTGAACACCACCATCTAGATCACAGCTCAGCCTTCCTTCTGGCTTCTCCCAACACAGAATGCTGCATGTGACCATCTTCCCAAGGTGTCGGCTGCTTAGTAACACGGACTGGAGCATGAGTGTAGGTGTCCTTCACTGTGCTTATGCCCGCGGTAGATATTTGTCCTCTGCACAGCAAACGTACTGCTCAGACAGAAATAAGGAAAAACCATTCACTTTGGAAACTCAGCCAATAAACAGGGTATCCGCTTTCCCTCTGGGTGGGCTGATCGAAGCAAAGATTCTTGTCTTCCAAGGAACGATGACTCCAAAGAGCTCAGTTTGTGTGCATGACACATCGGAGCAGAACAGCAGGAAGAAGAAATAGTAGATCGTCCCTGTGTGAGAATTGGTGTGCAGAGTGTTTGCACGGACAAAAACAACTTGTCTTTAAGGAATAAGACTGCTTGTGAAATACAAGAAAAACTACCACCCAATCTCAATAGGGGGCAACAAATGAATAAATAGAAGGACATTGCATTGTATTTTCTGCAGTGTGGAGCAGACTGTTACAGACCAGTGATTGTTCAATCCACCTTTCTTCCAAGACTAAGGACTTCCAAGGTTTAGGGGAGTATAAAACTCCTATAAGAACATCTTTTCCTTTTTATCTTTTTATTTTTTAAAAAATATTCTGAGAGAGAGACAGTGAGACACAGAGAGAGAGCAGGGGAGGGGCAGAGACTGAGAGAGAGACAGAGAGAATCCCATGCAGGTTCCTCACTGTCAGCACAGAGCCTGATGTGGACTCGATCCCATGAACTGTGAGATCAGGACTTGAGCTGAAATCAAGAGTCAGATGCTCAACCGACTGAGCCACCCAGGCGCCCCTATCTTTTCCTTTATAAAAATTGTGCATTCCAGGGGCACCTGGGTGGCTCAGTTGGTTGAACATCCAACTCTTGATTTTGGCTCAGGTCATGATCTCATGGTTTGTGAGTTCAAGCCCCGTGTTGGGCTCTGTACACTGACAGCAAGGAGCCTGCTTGGGATTATCTCTCTCTGTACTCCTTCTCTCTCACTGTCTCCCTCAAAATAACTAAAGTTTAAAAAATATATTATTTTAGAAAAAAGCTTGCATTCTATATCAAAGAATAAAACAAACAAGTAGGATATGAGAAGACTGGCCATTAAGCTGGATGGGTGTTTCTGAAAAACAGAGTAGTGAATATGGGTGGAGTGTTTGAGGAAGACAGTACAGAATAGTGAAACTCAAGCTTTGAAAGTTGATCAAATTTTATGAGATTATTTTATACGGAGGGTGTTAGCAGTTGAACTGTGTCTTCCTGGCCCCAAATGATACTTCCAAGTCCTAACCCTCAGTGTCTCAGAACATGACCTTCTTTGGAAATAGGATCTTTGCAGGTGTGATTAGTTGAGGAGAGGCCATCCTGGCATTCCACGGGGTCCTTCCTCGAATACCACTTCTGTGCTTCTAGGAAAAGGGAGCTGTGGAGAAAGACACACAGGAAGCCTATGCAAAGTGAGGGCAAAAATGGCAGTGATGTACTTAAAAGCCAATGGACCCAAGCATTCATCGACAGTGACAAAACCCTAAACAGTCAAAGAAAGATTATTCCCCAAGTTTCGGAGGGAGTAGGGCTCTGCTGACACCTGGGTATCAGACCTCCCGCCTCCGAACCATGGAGATAATAAATTTCTACTGTAGTCAACCACCCGGTTTGCGGTACTCTGTTATGGCCACCCCAGAAAACTACAACAGAAGGCGCCTATAAAAATGGTAATTAAGTCAACAGACCCAGCCGGGTGTGAATTTGAACTTCAAAAGCCCCAGGTTCCGACTTCCTGAATCCTGCCTTCAGGGATCTCACTTTTGCTCTCAGTGGAGCCTGGATTGGCTTCACTGGGTCGAACTCCCATGCCCCGTGAGCCCTGTGACTCCCCCTTTCCCCAAAGAAACGGGGGTGGGGGTGGGGGGGGTGGAGCGACAGCTCTACATTCCATCGCATTTTGTTGATGCCGACAAAAATGCCAGCTCTCAATGGCTTTTGTCTTTGGCATCTCCATCAGACCCCTGAGCCCACGGAGAGAGCTGTAAAAATTACTCTGTGTCTTTCCCGCCTTGCAAATTCGCTGTGATGTCCTTGGTAAAGCGTCCGTTTGCCATTGAATGCCATCAAATGGCCCTTCAGAGCAGTTCCCTGAGTTTTTACGAGTGTGTGGACTTAGTCCATCCCGTCTCAAATTGCAATCAGGCTTAAGCTGGGGAAGTAAACACACACACACACACACACACACACACACATACATAGACACACCCAACAGACACACACATTTAACATCCATGGCCGCCTTCCAGAATGAGGTTGCCAATAATACTTTCATCCCCCCGGAAGGCACAGCCAGGTCTTTCCTTCAGGACAAGAGTGAAGATGTTGAGAACTTCTCGTGCTCCATTTGTTTCGAACGGTTCCTGTTCCTTACATTCCACAATCATTACAAGCCTATGCTCACTGTCTAACTGGAGGTTGGGTTATGGCTTGAAGTGGTTCCCCCCAAAAAAGGTACATGGAAGCCCCAGAGCCCAGAATTTGATCCAGTTTGGAAACAGCGTCTTTGCAGATGAAATCAGGTCAACGTGAGGCCGTCGTGGGTTAGCTAGGATCCTCACTGGGTGACTGGTGTCCTTATAAGGGCAGGGAAATTTGGATGTAGACACGGGGGGAGGCCAGGGGACAATGGAAACATGGGATATAAAGCCACAAGGAGCGAACATCTTGGATTACAAGGATTTCACACTCTCCCCCAGGGCTGGGGAGAGCCCGGGAACACATTCTCCCTCGGTACCTCCAGAAAGAACCAGTCCCTCCCACACCTTGATCTCAGATTTCCGCCCCCAGAACCGATGGACAATAAACTTCTGGGTTTTATTTAAGACACCCAGGTTGGGACCATTTGTTACAGAAGGCTCAGGAAGCTAATGCAGGTGACTAACAGATGCAGTAAATGGAAAACAACTTCATTTGAAAAGATTTTTCTCGTCTTCAAAGATTCATGCCAACCACCTGCTCTCTTCACAGGAAGCAGATATCTCCCCTGGTTTTCTGCTTTGATTTCTGTCATCTCTGTTTCATAGAGAAAAGCGCCCATTAATACCGCACTTCTGGAAAGTTAGCACAAGATCCCACATCACTTGACACTCCGTTTTGCAGAACGCTGGACTCTGGGGACACCCAGGAAGGATTTTTTTTAAAAAACTTCTTAAAAGCTGTTTGGCTACTGAATTCTCCACAAAATATTCCATTCTCTCAATCATCACCATCCCCCAGAACTTTCTGCAATAATAGAAATATTGTGTTATCCCAGCTTTCCAGAATGCCAGCCTTTGGCCACAGGTGGTCATTAAACACTTGAAATGTGGCTAGCATGGCCAAGGAATGGGGCTTTACATGTGAATTAATTTTATTTCCTTTGTTTTCATTTCATGTATTTTTACTTCACTGGAATTAGTGTATTTCGATTGTATCTTATTTTAACTAGAGTGTGGTCACAGGTGACTATCGGCTACCATTTTGGACAGCACAGTCTGGACCGATTATCCATATTGGACAGGGATACATATATTCTACAAAAATCAGCTCACCTTCAAGCACACTTCACGTCTATGTGCAATGAGCTACAATAGCTGTTAACCAAAAACATTGTAAACAAACATTTAACAGAGTAGTTTTGCGTGGCCAAAAATAAAATATTCCTACTTCAAACTCATTGTGCACAGGGAAAAAAAGGTGTGTGTGTGTGTGTGTGTGTGTGTGTGTGTGTGTGTGTGTGTGTGTAAAACAATGAGATGGTCTAAGGAGAAAGTTTGGGGATCATTTCTTGAGATTCAATATAGTGATTAAATATTTAAATGTCTTGGAGGTAAGAAATTATAAAAATGTGCTCTCCAGATATGGTAATGGAAATTCCAATATTTCTGTCAGCTTTCGCTATTCCTCCAAATGAAGAGCAAACACCAAATCCTGGTCCTCTGTTTAGCACATGCTGAGAATTCTCGAATATGTGACCCTGGGTGTGTCCTTCTCTGGAATACCATTCTTCCTTCCAGAACTTCTCCTAAAACAAACAAACAAACAAACTACACTGAGAGTGAACTGGCATTCTTTCTGGAAGCAATTTATAAAGGCCCTTTCCAAGCCTTTAAAATTAGCATCAGAAAACAGACTACCCTACAGCATGAATAAGGAAGTTTAAAAGTGCAGCCAGTGTGTATTTAATGATAAATGTTCACCAGAGAAGTCTAATGTTGAGCTACAAGGTGATGCAGAGTTCACTTTATTTTTTAAAAATATTTTTTAATGCTTATTTATTTTTGAGAGACAGGGAGAGACAGAGTGCAAGTGGTGGAGGAACAGAGAGAGAGGGAGACACAGAATCCAAGCAGGCTCCAGGCTCTGAGCTGTCAGCACAGAGCCCGACGCGGGGCTCGAAGTCACGGACCATGAGATCATGACCTGAGCCGAAGTCAACATTCAACCGACTGAGCCACCCAGGTGCCCCGTACACCTCACTTTAAAACACACCTGGAAAGGAATCAGTACCACAAACATCGATACCCTTAACTATCTAATTGAAACAAAATGGCACCATTTTGGTAAGAAAGGTTTTTTTTTCATAGTTCCACGTATTCTGATAATAGAATTTGTAGAATAGTTTAACTTAGTTTAACTATGAAAAAATCTTTCTTACTAAAATGGTGTACGGACAGACCCCCTTGTGAGGATATATAAAAAGGAGAAAAATGAAAAAGGAAACATAGAATGGATCAGAAGGCAGAAATTATAGAGTTCCCACTGCATTATACGTGCACACACACACACACACACACATTAAGAGGATTACTTATTTACTTATTTAGTGTGATAAATCGTTGGCCTCATGAATAGAGGGAGATTTATGGTGGGTTTCTAGAGAGAGCCCCACTGGGACTAGAGCACTTTCCCATCCAACCTTGTGAATGTTCTATAAAAAGACTGTTGTTCAGGATCCTGGTGATTCATCTCCATTGCGCTGACACAACGGAAGAAGAGAAACCCTAGGAAACTCAGAACACGTGAGCCCATAGGCACCATGCACACATGTGCTTATCAGAAGCACCTATCCACAGAATAGTTGTACCTTTTTAATTTATATCTATTTAAGATGGTCTCGTCTACAAAGAAAATTAATACACTATCAGCACAGTATAAAATTACACAAATACATGCATAGACCCATACACACAGACATCATTTTTACAGAAAACAATAATGAAACAATTCCTCTGCTCTTTAAATAGGAACCTAATGGGAAAGTTAAAAAANAGCACAGAGCCTGATGCGGGGCTCGAACCCATGAAATGTAAGATCACGACCTGAGCTGAAGTCGAGCACTCAAGCAACTGAGCCACCCAGATGCCCCTATACCTCAATTTTTAAAAATGTTGTTGTAGTATGCTACAGAATGTAGAGATGACCTCGGGATAGGAAGCTTATGAAGAATACGAGAGGGGCCTGGATATATGGGTCACATTCCAGGAGAAGAGAATACGTGTTCAAATTTTGTTCAATACGTTTTTGTTTTGGCCTCAGAGTCGGAGATGATCATTCTCTGCACTCCATAGTACACACTGACACATGCATTTGTCTCCATTTACACCCATCTGACACGCCTGCCCTTATTAGACCACAGCTTGGCAAAGCGCAGCCTGTGACTGACATCTGGTCTGCCATGGCTTCCTTTTATAAATAAAGTTTTATTGGAACACGCCCAGAGCATGTTTTCACACCAGAGCAGACTTGAGTAGTTGAGACAGAGGCTTTATGGCCATCAGAACCTGAAATCTTTATTTTCTGCTGCTTTACAGAAAAAACTCACTGACCTCTACATTAGATTAACAGACGCTCAGAAACTAGAAAACACAGTGGCTTCCTGAAAGTGCACTGTGCCTGGAAGATATGGTGGACTTCCCAGAATTCGGCAACCCCACCTTGTGTTTTCCTCCCTTGGATGCCCCCATGGACCCTGATTTGCACCTGCTTGGACTCCACCTCCACATCCAACTCCTGGAAAAACATAAAGCCATTATCAAGACACATTTGCACATCTTAGGAAATGGGCAAAATGCCAAATTCAGACTCAATCCTTTTTGAAATATGATTCATCATGGAAAAAAAGGTGAATTTTATGCACATTCATCATCCCCCATACTATTTTCCATATAGAATCTATCTCCATCCAACTCTTGACAACCTAAACACCAAGGCACTCTGTGCCTCCCTTCTCTTCTCCCCAGATGCAGTGTATTGAAGCACAGGTAACTCGACCTTGGCCAAGCTGAATGATCTTGAAAAGATGCAGAATGCTAAGGGTGTGCTCTCACTCTTTTCTTTTCTCTTGACAGCATTCGTGTCCAAGCAGTTAAAGGACGATTCCTATTTAGGCTTAGGAAGCCCATCACTGCCTAGAATCCCGAAAATTGCAAGAGGCACTGAATTTGGTCAACAAGGGCTTGTGAATTCATTGTGGGTCTGTGAAAGGCGAACCAATGAACCATCATGTCACCAGCCAGCAAGGGAGTCAAAGACAATGTTTTCACCCAACCTGTAAGCATCAACTGGCCAATGGCAAAAACCAAAAGCCAACTGGAAAGACTCATGTGTGAGGTCCATCACAGAGATCCTGTCTTCCTAACTCATTCTTTTTTTTAATGTTTATTTATTTTTGAGACACACAGAGAGACAGAGTGTGAGTGGCAGAGCGGCAGAAAGAGATGGAGACACAGACTCTCAAGCAGGCTCCAGGCTCTGAGCTGTCAGCACAGAGCCCCATGTGGGGCTTGAACACACAAACTGTGAGATCGTGACCTGAGTCAATGTCAGAGGCTTAATTGACTGAGCTATCCAAGCGTCCCTGGAGACTTCTATTTTAGAAGTCCTTTCATTCACTCCGATTTTGCACTATCCTTAGCTGCCCCACAATGGAGTAGAAAACTGGATGTTTCAATGGTTGCGTCTCCAAGTTTCCAGACCAGGATTAAAAATCTGTTGATGAGTGCATATTTGTGTCTGAGTTGACATTTTAAAAAATGTTTATTAATTTATTTATTTTGAGAGAGAGAGAGAGCATGAGCTGAGAAGGAACAGAGAAAGTGGGAAAGAAAGAAGCAGGTTCCACACTGCCAGTGCACAGAGCCCAACGTGGGGCTCGAACTCACGAACCCTGAGATCATGACGTGAGCTAAAGTTGGCCGTTTAAACGACGGAGTCACCCGGGCGTCCCCCTAACTCATTTTTCATTCTGGTCTCCCCCTTGGATGAGTTCCCTGATAAGCAAACTCGGAACTTAAACAGAAATTCAGAGCAACAGCCATGATATAGGCATTTGATCAAGTCTCTGTAGTTAGACTCCTTCTCAAGAAACACCTAACTAGTTCACCTGGTAAGTTGATCCCGAGATGTCGAACGCTAGGCTTCAAAACTGGCAAAGCCATTTGCATTTGACTCTTCACCAAGGAGGCGATTTATAAGACAAACTGGTTACAGTACGTGTAAGAGAAAAATGAAAGACATCAAAGGTTCTGCCGTTTTCCTTAATTTATGGGAAATATTATTTGGAAATGCATCTCTGAAAGAGACGTCCCTCTTAAAATACAGGACAGGCTTCATTTTGTTCTTTTTGGGAAAAAAATACATCAAGGAAATTCATGTTCTTGGTCTCCTAAGAATAAGCCACAAGCACATATTTAATTCATCTTTCAAAATCAGTTTTGCCCTCTTTCTACCTTTTAAGACAACGATTAATGCATAATGTGGTTGGAGAACAAGTATGAAAAAAATCTCAGGCACGGGAACGTGTGTTTATGGAAGGTAGGGCTTTGTCTTGTTTGTTTCTGTGTTTTTTTTTCTACAACGTTCCCACCCCGGGGGAAGCATTTACTGAATTCAACAACATTCATAAGAATGAACATGGGGAAAGCAAAGACAAAATTATGTTTAAAAATGCAAAGCTTGGCTTTGTCGTATCGTAAATAGTGTAAAGAACATTTTGATTTACATGGACATAAAGACCCAGCTTTCCATCCCTCAGTCTGTTGCGGCTGTGGGTATATCACTATCTGCACACACATTTCAATATAATACGTATGTATTCCTACACACCTCTGTACTATTCTATCGTTAACCTGAGCAAACAATGCTCAATGAAGCTTTAACCGGAAATAACTATGTTCAAACCAGAAGGGAGAAGTACCTAGCCTCACAGACTGGAGAAAGATAGGAGTAAGACACCCAAACAAAAAAACTGCACAAAACTTAATTTTTCTGGTCAGAAATATATTTATAAAAAGCTGTAGTAAATACAATGCCACCTGCTGTATGCATTTTGCAGATGTATGCAACTCTTCCTTGACCGCTTGGCTGCACTTGGGTGTGGGGACCCCTCACCCAGCAATGGCAGGTGAAGATTATGCACCCATGTTCCCTGCATTTAATTCCTAAACCACCGTGGGTGTCATTCCTTCCAATGACGCATACTTCGCCACCCAATATTGTGAATTGAGAGACTTCACCTTCCCAATGGGCCATGTTGGTACACTTGCAGAAGGGGAGGCCATCTTTCAATATCACAGAGTATGAAAATGTCTATTTTTTAAAAACTCTTTGTAAAGGGACTGGTTCTACCTCCCCAATTCCGCAGCCCTAGGGGCAGAGACATCTCACCAGTGTGCGTCCTATTTCGCACTCACTGATGCATCTCCTGCTGGCATCAAGCTTTGCTGAAGCCTGCGTGTCTGTGCCTCTTTTCACCAGGATGGTTTCTCCTGTGGAGCTCCCCTCTGGCCGGACACCGGGCGATGAGCAGCGGCCCCCGTGGGGAAGGAGGTCTCTCTGCCAATTATGCAAAAGGTCAAGGGAGAGAACAGGTCCTTATCTGGAAGACATCGCAGTGGACCAGCTCTCTAACTGGGAAGGCAGCTCTGCATGGAGACCAGAAAGACCAGAGTGGATATAACAACTCCGGCTTCCCGTGCCGGCCGCTCTCCTTTGATGAAAGCAGAGGTGGGCGGTGGAGACAAGGCAACTTTTGCCCTAAGTCATGACTCAGGCACCCGGGAAGGGTCCCCGTGTGTTATTTCCCTGATGCCCAGGTGATTTAAACCCTGTTTCTCTTCCTCCACAGAAATAGCCTTGGAGACAAACACTCCCTTCAAGAATTGTTGATTAAATTTCACCAGTGCCTTTGGTTACTGATTTGGAAGAAATTCGGACTTAGGTGTCTATTACGTAGCACAGGGTTGTATAAATAAGTATAATTATACGTCGATGCACAAAACCAACAATAAATGCACAGGAAACTGGAATAAATATTTACCAAATATTGAGAAGGGCTAACTTCCAACACTGGAAAGTCGTAGAGACTGCAGAAAACTAAAGGCAGAGACGTTTTGGAAAACAGAAGGAGACTGAACATTAGTACACAGTACGGAGCAGAATTTACACGGAAGCAAAATTGTGCTTTTTAAGTGATCGATCGTTTAAAAAAAGGGAATGCTGTTGAAGATAACTGTAAGTAGGCAATCCCGTACTTGGACATTACAATTATAGTTAGACAGGCGCTTGGGTAGCTCAGTCGGTTAAGCATCTGATTCTTGACTTTGGCTCAGGTCATGATCTCGTGGCTTGTGGGTTCAAGCCCCATGTCAGGCTCTGAGCTGACAGTGCAGAGCCTTCTTAGGATTCTCTCTTTTCCTCTCTCTCTGCCCCTCCCCTCTCTCAAAATAAATAAATAAACTTTAAAAAAAAGAATTATAAGTGGATGCTCCTTTTCTGGATGGAAATTCACATATAGGCATCTAAAGCCTTTATAGATCGCTATATCTTTCTTCTTTAACTCAAATATTTGACTGCACAGGTGTCATATAAACCACTGGAAGGTTTTTTTTTTTTAATTTTTTAAACCAAATTTTGAAACCAAATATTGAAAACGTTGATTTTTTTAAACCAAATATTGAAAACGTTGATTACATTTTTCAGTTAAAAATATGTCTCAAACCTAGAACATTTATTTTAAAAAAATTTTTTTAAATGTGCAGCTGAGGAAATTAGTGTGTTAAGTCTTATTTGTGGGCCTCTTGAGTGGACAAATTTTTATTTATTTTTATTTTTTAATGTTTATTGATTTTTGAGAGACAGAGCGTGAGCAGGGGAGGAGCAGAGAGAGAGGGAGATGCAGAATCCTAAGCAGGATCTAGGCTCTGAGCCANTTTAAATGTGCAGCTGAGGAAATTAGTGTGTTAAGTCTTATTTGTGGGCCTCTTGAGTGGACAAATTTTTATTTATTTTTATTTTTTAATGTTTATTGATTTTTGAGAGACAGAGCGTGAGCAGGGGAGGAGCAGAGAGAGAGGGAGACGCAGAATCCTAAGCAGGATCTAGGCTCTGAGCCGTCAGCACAGAGCCTGACGCAGGTCTCGAACCGACAAATGGTGAGATCATGATCTGAGCCGAAGTTGGATGAACCGACTGAGCCACCCAGGTGCCCCTTAAATCTAGAACAGGTAGATATTGGCTAACTTAAACCCAATAGAGTGGAATAGTATCCGGGCATTAAAAGTATGCATGGCACAGAATTTTCCAGATGATGTATAGACCCTTTGATGCTTCTCTCTACATTCAGTGATTGTATGACTTGGGTTTGTTAAGAGCGAGACCTTCCTAATCCATTTCCCCCTGGTTTTATCGAGATATAATTCATGTACAACATTGTGTTCTTTTGAGGCGGGCAGCACAAAGCATCTTGCTACAAGTGTATATTGCAAACTAAGGCCCACAGTTCAGATAGTAAACACCCATTACATCCTATAATTAACAATTTTTTTTTCTTGCCAAGAGACTTTGAAGAAATATATTCTTAGCAAATTTCAAATAGACAGCACAGTATTGCTAACTATAGTCAGCTTGCTGCACGGGACCCCAGGCCCGACTTATTCCTTTATACTGTAAGTGGTAAAGACCACAAGGTAAAGGCTATATATATAGGCTATAACCTACAAAAGATACATACTGTGTCCTATGACTTGTACCTCTTGACTCATCTCCCCCACCCTCTGCCTCTGGCAACCACCAACCCGTTCTCGATTTCTTCACGAATTGTTAGCGCCCACATCCCGGAAGAAACCAATGTTCACATTAGGGTGGAACCGAGAGGACTTTCCGGGAGCGACTTCCCAGGTTGCAGGTGCTGATGGAGGTGAGTGGAGACAGCGACGTCGTATCACAGGCCAGCTCAGGTGGGGAGATGCTGAGCTCAAGAACGAGGCGAGCGATAGAACAATCATGTTGTTTCCAAGGAGCCTTTGAGGTTATGCACCTTTCCTACAAAGTCGGGGGAAATAGAAATAATCCATACATTGGATCCTAGCCAGTCACAGGCACCATATCGGTAACCTGCAGGCTCATATTATTCTATCTGTCTGATATCATTTGCAACTTACCACACTTCTACCTGCGAACGGGTGACCTCACATATACAAGCGTTAATTCACCGTTTGCAAGTCTAAGAAAAGTCATTGTCTTTTAATAGCATTAAAAAACTTTTTAATGTTTTTTATTTATTTTTGAGAGAGAGAGAAGCGTGAGCAGGGGAGGATCAGAGAGAGAGGGAGACACAGAATCTGAAGCAGCTCCAGGCTCTGAGCTGTCAGCACAGAGCCCGACGTGGGGCTCGAACCCACAAACCGTGAGATCATGACCTGAGCCGAAGTCGGATGCTTAACCGGCTGAGTCACCCAGGCGCCCTAATAGCATTTTTTTGAATGTAGCACCTGAGTGATCAGTCGGTTAAGCATCCAACTTCAGCCCAGGTCATGATCTCACGGTTCGTGGGTTCAATCCCCGAGTCGGGCTCTGTGCTGACAGCTCAGAGCCTGGAGCTGCTTCAGATTCTGTGTCTCCCTCTTTCTNGCCTTCCCAGTATCTCACAAAAAGATAAGCAAGCACCCTTTTGCTGTATTTCTGTGTTTGGGATTTTTTTTAAATATACCTACATTTTTCATGATGGTGACTCACTCTAGGCTGCAAGGTGAAGTTACAAATGCATGTAACGGCAGAGTCCTGATCCACTTATTTTTATTCTCAGAGCACTGAGAACCTCAGGCTTTGGGTCCTCTGTAGTGCTTACCAGGGGTCGGTGCGCACATCTGTAAATGTCACCATCACGCGTCGTGCATGAGTCCCAGCCGCACCTCGCAGGGCACATTCAGTCCAACCAGATGGCCCGATTTCCAGGATCTGACCAGAGATTCACGTCTTTTGTGTCATAGCCTTAAAGAGGCCTCGTATAACAAAGTGCATCAGTCATTAAACCTTACAGGAAATAACAAAATTTCTTGGAAGTTTGCCTCTTGGGAGGTGGAACATTAGAGTGACTAAAAGAAACAGCTGATCCCAGTAACGCCAATCAGGAGATGGGTTCACCATTATCCACTGAATTCTTACCCACTCTCAGAAATCAGGCACATCAATTTATAATAATTTATATTATTATACATAGATATATACTTAAAATTCCAATACAGGGGCCCAGGTGCCTCAGTCAATTGAACCAGTGACTCTTGATTTCAGCGCGGGTCATGATCTCGTAGTTCATGAGTTCGAGCCCTGCATGGGGCTCTGGGCTGATAGCGCAGAGCCTGCTTGGGATTCTCTTTCTCTCCCTCTCTCTGCCCTTTCCCTGCTTACATGCACTCTCTCTCTCATTCTCAAAATAAATAAATATTTTTTAAACTCCATGTATAACTTTTGCCTCCCCCAAAACTGAACTACCAATGGTGTACCACTAACCAAAAGACTTACCAATTACATAGTCAATGAACACATATGTTGTGCAGTATACACATTATATACTGAATCCTTACCAAAAAAAAAGTAAGCTACAGAAAATAAAATGTGATTAAACAAATCATAAAGCCTTGAGCAACACTGGTTTGTGCTATCACTTAAACTAATACATTCAGGGGCGCCTGGGTGGCTTAGTCGGTTAAGTGTCCAACTCCAGCTCAGGTCATGATCTCGCGGTTCGTGGGTTCGAGCCCCGCGTCGGGCTCTGTGCTGACTGCCGGCTCAGAGCCTGGAGCCTGTTTCGGTCTGTGACTCCCTCTCTCTCTGACCCTCCCCTGCTCACGCTGTCTGTCTCTCTCCTAGAAATAAGTAAAACATTTAAAAAAATAAAAAAAATAAACGAATACATTCTGTGTCAATGATATCTCAACAAAACTGGAAAAAATCATCTTAAATTAAAAAAAGTAAAACTCTGGTGGCCTCAAAAATGAGTCAAAAATCTATTAATGTGGGGGGGCACCCAGGTGGCTCAGTCAGTTAAGCGTCCGACTTCGGCTCAGGTCATGATCTCACAGTTTGTGAGTTCGAGCCCTGCGTCGGGCTCTGTGCTGACAGCTCAGAGCCTGCAGCCTGCTTCCGATTCTGTCTCCCTCTCTCTCTCCTCTGTCCCTTCCCTGCTCGTGCTCTGTCTCTCTCTGTCTCTCAAAAATAAATAGACATTTTTAAAAACAAAAAAAGTCTATTACTGTGTAATGGCCCTATCCAACCAAGTGACAATTTCTAACCTTTGGTCATTTACTTGTTCCAGCCGTGTAAACTACATGCCTGCTTTTTCACAGTATCCCTCAATCGCTGGTGTTTCCCTCG
Source organism: Crocuta crocuta (assembly GCF_008692635.1). Taxonomy (NCBI): domain Eukaryota; kingdom Metazoa; phylum Chordata; class Mammalia; order Carnivora; family Hyaenidae; genus Crocuta; species Crocuta crocuta. The sequence continues at coordinate 2,067,925 of NW_027528610.1, read as the reverse complement.
GGCCATGTGTCAGGTTACATTCATGGGATTCCACGTGCTAAGCAATTTTCAAATATCATTCCACTGACTCTTCATCTCCTGCGTTCATGTGCATCCGGTCCCCATTGCAGATGGGAAGAGTCAGATACAAAGGATGGCACAATGGCCCAGCGCCCTGTGCATGGCTTGTGCAGTAGGTTGTTGTGTGCAGTACAGAAGTTCCCTCCGCCCCAGGGGAGGTGCGGCTCCCGGCTGGCCACAGGAATGCAAGTATCATCTCAACAGTCCATTCCAGAACGACTGGGGACTGACCCGTGACGGTATCAGGATGCCCCTTGGATGGGTCAACGGGATGCCTTTCCAAACAATGAAACCCTGTCTCTTTTTAACCTCGGGCATTCGAGTGATTGCTCCCAGCACCCGATTTAAAGTCTGAAAGCAGATGGATGGGAACAGAAATGTTGCAAAGCGTTCTAAAAATGATAGGTCGTCCTTGCACAAAAGCGCATTTACCAAGTTATAGACGTGTCACATTGCGTCACGTCAAAGAGTGACTGCTCTGTGGAGGGTTTACTGCTCAGAACAATGTTTGTGCCTCGGGCCTGGCCAGCAGGTGTCTGCTGCCTGAACGTCCCCGTGGCCAGGGTACCATGAGGCCGCCGCGTCTGTCTACGGCACAGAACACGCACAGTTCAGTGGCGTGCACAGAGGCAAACTCTCCCGATTGAGACAGAAGGGGTAGACCGTGTCAGAAGGAAATCTCAGATGTCTTCCACCTGGTGTTTGGGGGAAGCAAAACAAGAGCTCGTCTCTCAAATTTGACGTGAATGCTGCCCCAGGTACGAGTCGGTGACCAAGCTGAAAGATGTCAGATCACAGGAAAGCCATGGAAATTGTGACATGCCCCAAGGCTGTTGACTATTTCTTTCCTTTTTTAAAAATGCAAAATCTGCATCAGATATTTCCTTTGCTTGTGGCTCTGGCTCTCTTAAAATATCCCATCCTCCCTCCAACATGTAACTGGTTATGGAAAGTATTTCTTTTTAGGGCATTCTCAACCATCTTCAGAGGATAATCTATGATGTAGAATACCATATTTTCAGGCTTCTCCTGGGGGGCAAAAGGAGAACTGACTTGATAACTACTAAAACAGAAATGCCATATTTCCCCTGCCTTCTACAAACGAACACTCACAAAAGCTCACCAAAGCAAGACTAAGTCAATGCTGGCACAAAAATAGACACATAGACCAATGGAATCAAACTGAAAACTCAGAGCTGGACCCAAAGGTATACAGCCAACTAATCTTTGACAAAGCAGGAAAGAATATCCAATGGAAAAAAGACAGCCTCTTTAACAGACGGTGCTGGGAGAACTGGACAGCAACATGCAGAAGAATGAAACTAGATCATTTTCTCACA